>NC_056586.1:7647635-7947635 GCF_018340385.1 Cyprinus carpio
CTCTGACACCCACCAACACCCCCCCACCCACCCCCAAACAGATCCTCACCCCCCTTACTAATCTGATTACAAACAAGCAAAAAAAAGTAAATTGTTTTTTAAATGGCATACTGGTTGTTCATCCAAATACTGAGTAACCCTTTTGCACACTGAATATTTATGGGGTTTTACTGTCTATTGAAATAGTGTTAATGATGTTCAGTTCATAGTTTTCCCCATGTGTACATACATTTTTAATTAACCACTGTTAGTATTTTCTGTACACCTATCTGAATTCATGCTGTGTATTTAAAATCGTAAATATGTCAAAAAACCCCATATGTAAAATTTTTTGTACTTTTGTAACTTTGTGACACTGTATTTTTATTTACTGCTTATTTGCATTTTGGTTAGATGCTAACTGCATTTCGTGCCTTGTCCCTAAGGAAAGAAAAAAAATTTGAATTAATCTAGTAAAAAAAAAAAAAAAAAAAAAATTGCCTATAACTGTAAAATTTTACATTGAAAAATTTTCAAATTTTCAGGCTTACTTTCTCGACCCAACCCAACCAAAATTTCGACTTGAAAAACTTTTTTAATTTATTTAAAATCATTTTACAGAAAAAGCAAATAACACTTTTTTAAAAACCCCCCACTTTTAAATATTTTCCTTGTATGGCTTTCTGCCTTTCTTCAAAAGGATTTAATTTGCTTTAATCTCTTTTGTTTTTTTTTGTAAATTAGGTGTTGTGAACTGGGGGATTTCTGCCCAATAAAAACCTGATTTCCAGGTTGCAACTTTATCTTATTGCAAAAGTGGAAAGTATCTAAAACAGTATGCAAAAACTTTTTTGTGTAAATTATAATTTTAATTCAGATTTTTAAATGGATGCCATTTTGGGCAATAAAGCCCTCCCTCACAATTTTTGATTTTTTCCTAAATTTTTGAAAATACATGTTTTCTGATGTGATTTAAATAGAAAAGGAGAAAAAAAAAAAAATTGAGCAAAAAGGGAAAACCCAACCTGGGTCGATTGCATCAAATTGTAAAACAACCTTTCACCATTGCACCCCTGGAGGGGGGCCAAGATGGGGACCCTGATCAGAGTGTTTTTTCCCGAACCCCGGGACCAACTTTGTTTGACAGGCAAAAAAAAATGTTTTTAATTGTATGCTGTGCTTTTTTTTTTTTTTTTTGTTAGATTTCGTTTTCCCCCATATTGATTGCCATGGGGGGAAAAACGTGGTCATTTGAACAATCGCGCTGTGTAAAATGGTTTGCGGTATTAACGCTGCTCACCACCGTAGTGGCCAGATTTCACTGTTTCTTTTGCGGAGCGAGGAAGATATGTTGTTTAGTGAAGAGGAGTTCCCTGCATTGCCTAACCCAGGTAAATCACCAGTCATAAAAAAGAGCAAAGGGGGCGACACCGAGCTGATATCTCGACGCAATTGCGGATAAACAAGATCAACAGCCCCCAGAAGGAAAAGAGAAAAAAATCTCAGGCGACATGTCAGGCTGAAAGTGAAGGCGTTTGTGAGAAGGTTATCGTAATTGAGTGGGCGTGAGGGATGCTGATTGAACGGCCTGGGCTCAGCTGCCAGCGGGAGATTGATGCTTATGGAAACATATTTGCGAACCGTAATTTGAGGATAGCGGGATCCTCGAATCTGGAGCATGACGATATTAGGCCTTTGATGGGGTGTTCACAAAATATGGCGACAAGATGCTCTTCAGCAAGTGCTAACAGAAAACTCTGGATGTTATTGACGGGGTCCATCGTCTCGGGAGAAAGACTGCACAAGGCACAACGAGGCACGAAGCAGTACAGGGTGACCCTATGCAGTTCTGCCATTCGCCTACAGAGGACGGTGTGGACGGGGTCCTATGCAACAGTGAAGGGAGAGTTAGTACGGTTGTAGCATAGGCTGAAAGAGAATGGTATCCGACCGTGTCAATGAAGAATTGACTCACAGCAGGGAGATGGGAGAGGGAAGGAAGCTGTGGCCAGAGGTCCAAAAGGCACGCCCGGAGGGGAAGACGGCAAGGTCTTTCCGGAGGCAAAGCTTTCATTCAAGGGCGAGCGGGGAAAATTATCCTTCCGATTAAGTGATTTTCATTTATGTCCGTAAAGACTTCTTAACTATCGTTGCAATATTCTGATCTTGACTGCTCGTAAGGTCACTTTCTGGACATTGATAAGAGCATATACATTTATATATATACAGACTTTTTTGTTTTACAGTCTTTTTGTAATTGGATATTACATGGTTGCGCATTTTTCAGCCTGTTTTTTTTTTTTCTTTGACTTGTGAACCTATTCTAAACGTCAAGGTACTAATTGAGTTCATAGAACTTAAAGCAGGTTTAGCTGATTCAGTGTTGTGTGTTCTTTAAAATGTCTATTCTCTATTGTGTCCTTAAACGCCAGGGGTTTAAGAGATGTTTAACGCAGGGCCGTTGGTTTTGTTTCTTAGGACCGTTTGGTTCTGAACTTTGTCTTTTTTCATGCGTCTCATTCTCAACGTAATGATAGATAGAAATGTTGTTGAGACTCGCGCGAAAGTGGGGAGTGACGATTGGTTCTCTCATGGTTCGGATGCATCTGCGGGGTTTCCTGATTGTTAAAAAATAACTTTTAACGCAGGGGGGTTATGGTGATGGCAGCACATACTGGTGGACGAATATGGGCACTTATTTTGTTGACTTCGTGAAATCTTATAATCTGAATCGTATTGTTGTTAATTATTGATGGGTTAAACTCTAGATCTTGAGAGAATGATCGTTATATGCGTTTTGGAAGATACGTAAGCTTACTTATTGAGACACAGTCAAAGAATTCCACATTGCTTATTAGTGATGGTGGTGAATTTTAATAAGGTCTGAACGAAGATCCACGAGATAGGTGGCCACCATGTAGCCCATAAACTCAAACGCAGCTCTGAACCTTTTATGCATAGGTTAGGAGTTCAGATATCTGGAGGTAAAAATAAGAATTGATCAGAGTATATACGTGGAGCAATAAAGATTAATCTAGCTGTTTCGCGAATTGATTTTGGTTTAGTCTCTAGAAATTTGATAAAAGGATCATATTCTTTATTGCTATTGTGTAATGCCATAACAGACTAAGGCTGATTCTCTTAAATTATGCTTCTCCTGAAGCTAGATTTAACAAGGGCTACTTCTTTTTGGAAAATGACAGTCTTTACTTAATCATAATCGGGTTGCTCAGAGCTGGAAAGATTAGTGGTATTATTGGAGCAACGCTAAACAAGAAAATTCATTCGGGAATAAATGGGAATTGTTAAAATATGAAATTGGGAAATACATCAGAAACTCGAGGCTAATTTAGCAAAACCAACAGTCTTGAAGGATCGTTAATATTGTTAAGTGAAATTATTGGTTACCAAGATTTTAGTTACGTGGATGACTTGTATAATTGAGAGCAGAAGGGGTTTTTATAAGGTCAAGACAACGGTGGCTGAATATGGTGAACGATGTCTTACTACGTTCTTTAAGCTTGGAGAAAAAGAGGGGCTAACCATAATTCTATTTGTAATTAAATATTGGAGGGTGGGTTGTCTCGAAATTCTCAAGATATTTCCAATTTGCTATAAGTTTTACTCAAATTTGTATTAAATCTTAAAAGTTAATCTATTGATCTGTATATTTTCAGTAAACATCTTGGTATGTAATTTATTAGTTGTGATGAAAAGATTATGTGACTCGACAATTACTATCGATGAGGCTTTAAAGAAGCAATTTTAATTAAAAAATAAAAGTCAATGGCAGGACGGGAACAGCGGAATTTTATAAGTTATATTCTGAGTGTTATCTACGTTTATCCTGCAACGTGTATATATAGAGTTTAAATTGTTCTGAGCTTTCTGTCAGTAGGAAAGGCAAGGGGTAATTGAGTTCAATACATAAACTAAAAAAGGAACTTCTTCTTTGAAATAATGGACGACTATCAGCATTCTTAATAATGATTATAACATTGTGTTGCTCTTTATTTTTTCTAAGTGTTTTCAGTTGGTTTTGAATTCCATTATTGATGAAAAATCTAGTAAGGTTTCATGAATAATAATCATATTTTTATAAACTTTAGACTTGTCTTTGACCTCATGATTACTCTGATTTTATTGAGGACAATAGTTTGTAATTTTGTTTTTGGACTCCTTCAAAGTTTTTGACACTATTGAGCATCCTTTAATTTTTATGTTTAGAGCGCTTTGGTTTTCGGGCCCTTTTTTGTGAATGGCAATGAAAACGCTGGGGGCAAATAGCTCAGTGAAGTTAGGACATGGTACTACACAGAGATTTCTTTTAGAAAGGGGTATTCGGCAAGGCTGTCCAGCTTCCGTATATCTCTTCAAGCCTTTTGTCATTTTATTAAGGATAGTAATCTAGAAGGAATTCATATTGCTGGTAGAAGTATTTATTAATCAACTCGAGGATGATACAGCCTTATTTAAAAAAAACTCAAGCCAGGTCCTCAGGCAATTAAAAACATATACAGTTGTTTTCTAATGCTTCAGGTTTGTACCTAATATTAAAAAATGTGAAATATTAGTCTTTAAAAAATCCTCCCTTTTATCTGTGGATGGAATTCCAGTTAAAGATACTGTTAATTACTTAGGCGTTGTTATTTCGAAAAGTGAACAAGATAGAGTTTCCTTGAATTTTAATCCTGCATTTGAAAAGATTAAAAGTAAATTAATCTTTGGTTATTAGAGGGATTTGTCTCTCAGAGGTAGAGTTCTATCCTGTCAAAAGCGAAGGAATTTCTAGATTAATCTATATTGCTTCAACCATATATCTAGACAATTAAACTGTGAAGTCTATCGATCAGATTTTATTAAATTTTTCTATGGCAAGAAGGCACCGTGTGCCCTACATCGCAAATCTGTTTGTCATAATTCCCTTAAAAATGGTGGGTGGACTTGACTTTTTTGGATTTCTTTACTTTAAAAATAAACACTCTCAAAATTAATTGGTTAAAAATTTTGTTTGAATAAGCTTCTATGTGGAATTTTATTCCCCAATTTTATTTTGACCAACTGGGGGTCTTTCTTGTTGTTTACTAATGTGTGATTATAAGATTGAGAAATTGCCAGTGAAGCCTTTTCATGCGCAAAGCTCTGCTGGGCTTGGAAACTGATCTACAAGCACAATTTTTCTCTGCGCAGCATTATTATTATTGAAACAATCGTTGTGTCATTTTGTTTAACATAAAAAGTATTTTTTTGAAAAAGCTGGTTTGAAAAGGGATTATTTTAGTGTGTCATTTGTTTAACACTCAAGGATAATATATGACATGATGAGTTTCTTGCCACACTTTAATTTCTGGGACTCCCCAGGATTCTCTCTTGTTTTATCTGCAATTTAATCCTGCTATAGTGGTCTTTATTTAGAAATGTAGATATTGATGATATGCCCATTGTCAATAGAACTGTTGTACAGATGTGGTAAAATAAAAACGGTAACAATCTATTCATTCGTATATGCTTAGGTGGAGGTTGCTACAAGCCTTGCTCTATTTCTTCTTGGACAAATTTGTAAAGAATTCCTAAGTGGGAAAGTATTTGGTTACCTACCACACAAGTTTTTTGTTACAAACAAGATAAAATAAATCGGTTTCAAAAATAATTCATAAATTCTATCCTGTTAAACATTTTCTTAGTGTCATGTTAAAAAAAAAAAATAATATTACTATTTCTCTATAAAAAAAAAAGAAAACTTAAACTACCCCACATCTTTTGGCACTGTAGTCATGTTAAAAAATTATGGTATGATGTCTCTTTGTTTATAAAAGATAAGGTACTCTTTAATTTTATTTGCATTTTTGAAAATGTAATTTTTGGATATTTTAATTATGGAAATGTAAATAAGTTTTTTTGTTATTAATCTATTTATTTGCCCCTAGTTGTTTAAGTTTCACATTCATAAGTGTAAATTTTCTAACAAAAAAACACTGTTTTACAGTGTTTTATAAGAGTTGGAAATTACTTGTGTACTATCCAACAAGGTACTAATAGAAAGGGCAATTAAAACGGTCCGTTTGTGTTCTCTATTTAAATTATTTGAGTATTGTAAAGGTCATGCTTGTCTAGATTGGATTTTGTTTTTTTTATTTATTATTATTATTTTTATATTAATTTATTTATTTTTATACTTTGTAACCCTGGCCTTATATTGTCTGTTGTATTGTTTTGTATATGTTGTTTAAAGCATAAAAAAACAAAACAAAAAAAAAACATCTGCACCACTGACAACTGATTTTCATCTGTTTTACTCTTGATAGCTGCAATACAGACATATATGAGGTGCCATTAAAGTGTAAATATTACAATATACACAGTGAAGTAAAGTGCAACAGATTTTAATATATTGTAAATAAAATACATACACAGATATTACAGAATAAATTCTGAAATTACGTATAATTTCACCTCAGATGAAACATGGTTAAATAATGGACTATGTGCTGTTTGCTGTATTATATTTTACTCAGTTGTTTTTCCGTCCCTTTTGGTTTTTTTTTTTTACACCTTAATCTTGCGTTATAATTCTTTTTTGGGTACATTTTAGTTGAGTATTGTCAGTTTTAAGTATGCGCATTGCTTTTTAAGTGCACCGCCTTTTAATGACGCGAGGGAAAACAAGGCTAATGTCATCACGCAGATTGCAAATTACACATGCATGCCGCTGTCACCACGTTAATACGCATGGTGTGCTATAGACATACCTTACGCACTTTGCGCCTATGCGCGGTAAACTCCGTGTACATACGTGAGAGTCCACCGCGCTACAGTCTGCCAGCGAGGGGTGTCTCAATTTGTGCCCAAAACTTCAAACTTTTTATAAGAGTCCTGGCCTGAAACACATCTAAAGTCCAATGTTCATTTCATATAATTATAAGCACACCAACCTGCTGGCAACAGGAATGGCTTGTTTTTAAACTAACTAAACATGCAATGTCCAGTCCTGCCCCAAACTTCCCATGTTTGATATGAGTCCTGGCCTGAAACTCATCTTAAGGTCAATATTGATTTATAGTCATAGCGCCACCTGCGGGCAACAGGAAATTACTTGTTTTACTCTAACTTTAACATGCAATGTCCGATCTGCCCCAAACATCACATGTTTGTTAAGAGTCCTGGCCCGAAGATATTTACATGCCAATATCAGTTATAATCATAGCGCCACCTGTTGGCAGCAGGAAATGTGGTGCAAATTTTTACCATTTTATAAGCATATGGCCCAACATTCACTGTTCTCCTATGGCCACCGGGTGGTGGTGAGCCCAGGTGCAAGGGCCCTTTCATCGCTGCTTGCAGCTTTAATTGTATTTGGATTGCAAACACTGCACACTACAGTTTGGGATTATTCTCATCTGTTTTATTCAGTATGTTTCCAAAATAAAACTGCTGTTGTGTACAATTTTAAGTTGTATGTGGTAATTTTGCATTGAAGTGCAGTGCAAAACCCATGACTGCTGCCAAGTCATTTTGATTTTTAACCTTTATAATGGATAGGGTTGATGATCTAAATGCAAACTAGGTTCTAATTGAACGTACAGCTGTGTATTCACCTCCTTGTTGAAAGGTACGACGATGAAACAACGTCACGTTATCAACGTTGAACCAGTTTGCGAAATTAACACCTAATTCAATGTTAATCCAACATCTACCGAATGACCATAATTCCACCCCACGATGAAGGCAAGACAGTGAAACAATACCACAATATCAACACTGGGTCCAATGTTGCAAAATCGACACCTAATTCAATGTTAATCCAGTGTCTACAAAACAACCTTAATTCACCCATGCTGATGTAAGATGTGAAACAGTGTCACGATTTCAATGGGGAAACACTGTAACAATATCAACATTGATCCATTTGCAAAATCAAAACATAATCCAACGTTGATTCAACCATGGTACCAACGCTGATTCACTGGTGAATCAATGTTGAAATGCCAGCTGGCCATAGGCTGCGTTTACACTTTGCTCATCAGTCATCAGTAAATCGGTTCATCTGTCAATCAGAACACATCAGCTGATTTCTCTATCTGGATAACCAATCTGATCTGTCTTTCTTGCGCAATATTTAAATAAGTCTGCAGAGAATGTCCCATTGCAAAGTCAACCTTAAGTGGTGGGTTTTCTTTTGAAAAGTATTTTGATTTTGCGGGACATTTTACAAATCAAATATTTAAGTCTATGATCTCACTATCACTCCACAGCCTGTTGCTGTCCACCTTTCTTGTGATCGTTCATGAGAGAGGGGGTGGGGTTTTGCGTGATATTGACCTGCGAATGCAGACACAATGGCTGGATTGCGTTTACCATTGCGATTCCCATCACAATGCATCCTCGACTACCGCTGGACCAGGACACGCTGATCGGATAACATTCTGATCAAAGGCGCTTTTACACAGAGCCGGACAGTAACGGAGTTACATTTACTTGAGTACAGTACTTAAGTACCAATTTTGAGGGATCTGTACTTTACTCGAGTATAATTTTTGGGGACTACTCATGACTTTACTCAAGTACATTTGAGAGGCAAATATTGTACTCTTTACTCCGCTACATTTCTATCCATAACCGTAAGTACCCATTACTTCTTCGGCCCCATCCACACGGAGACGGAGCTTACCCCAATCCGATCTTTTTTTTCCTCGTCTCAAGAAATATCCGCGTCCACACGAAACCGCAAAACGATGTAGTATACATGCCAGACCAGCATATGGCGCTGTAATTCTGCCACAGAGATAAACTAAAAACGGAGAAGAAGACTTGGACTATGCTCATAAACCTTGCGCGTGGTACACAAACGAACATGGAACAATACATTTATTCATCTGTATTAATGTTAGTTAATAAAAAGACAATCATTTAGTGTTTATTCATGTTTTTGTTGCTGTTACGTGACTTAGCGGTGTCTGTTTAGGGCGAGACGCGGGCTGATGACTTCATCGGAAAAAAAGAAAAATCTCGGAAATTTGTTTTTTCCCTCTCAAACGTGATTGGATTGTGCTGGCGCCACTGATTGGGACACAGCCTATCAGCATTCACATTCAGCTATCCGCCAAAGACTTCATGACATTTGATTGAATTGAAGTATAGTACACACACACCACACACAGAGAGAGAACACAGAGAGAGTTGTCACACATAGATTGTGTGTGTGAGAATGGTGTTATTCAGCTGAAAGTATTTTCTCCTGCCTTTGCCTGTATGTCTGTGAGAGGAAGGGGCTTAATACTGTCACACAAATTAGCTGAATTTTATTTTTCCTTCTTGGTACACTGACCTAAACACAGCTGATTAGCTGCTTTTCTTTAATCATTATTATTTTCTCTTCTATGCTGCGTGTATAACATGGTCAGGTTAAGAGGTGTGTCAGAACATTGCTATATTGCCTTCTTTGCTGGTTTAGGTTTATTGATTTGATTGATGAAAAAAATGAAAAACTCACATGTACACACAATTCTTAGCTGAATTTTCTTTTCTGATATTACACATTAATGTAAGCTGAGCATTTTCTTTGATGTTCTTGAGTATGCAGTGTGTTTTAACACAGTCAGGTTCAAATGTGGGTGCAAAAATTCCATTGAAACTCTAGCAGAGGTTTGTCAGAGCATTGCCATTGTGTGCAAGTGAGAAATGTTAAATAAAGCAACATGGTAAAAAGATGAAAATTACTTGATTTTACTTTCAATTCCTTTTACATTCTCCAAGGTATTAACATTACAATTTTTCATCATAACTCCATGTAGGACGTTTCTGTATATAAATGTAAGCACTGTGGCAGTAGTAATGCAATATTTAGAAAATGTACTCTTGTACTCTTGATACTCAAGTACTTTTAAAACAAGTACTTCAGTACTTTTACTTGAGTAGACATCTGACTGTAGTACTTTTACTTGTACTTAAAATTTAGCAAGGGGTATCTGTACTTTTACTCAAGTAATGAAGACACAAATGTGCAGTGCAGCCACACTTACATTTGTCTTTTCAATGTGTATGTGGACAATATCCGATATAGGTCGCATGTTAATGCCAAGTGTAAACGCAGCCATATATATAAAATATATTTGGAAGATATTTGTGTGGCAGCAGACTGGGCCTCTCCACACACAGATTTTATAATCTGGATGTTGATTTAACTCCTGGTTCCCGGTTTTGGCTGCCATGTATATTGTTGTTATATGTGATATATGTCTTTCAAAGACGACTCACACTTATTCCTTCCACCTTAGATGGCACACACTTTATCCCTATGTTCCAAGACATTTTACCATTTGTTGTGTGTTGTATGTCGAGTAGTGATGTCACATCTTTCAAAGACGTATCTCAGCAATTACTTCACTAGTGTGAAAGATCCATCCACAAAAAGTTATGAAACTGAAAGTTATTGATTAATCTTCATGTTTGAATAATGTTAAATCTTCATATTCATACTAATAATAGTTCAACTATCTTAAGGTCAGGCAATTAGATTATTTCATATTCTAGCTTGTCATCATTTTTGGCAAATATTTTCATTTGTCACACTTCCTTTATGACTAAATCAGAAATTTGCATGAATATGCAAGGTCAAAGAGCCCAAACAACTGGGATCACCAATCACTATTATGGTGACTTCAAAATAACAGTAGTAAAGAACTAAATTTCTCACAGTGACTCATTTAAAGACTCATTTATAATTTGAATTCACATTAAAAGAAGAGCAGTAATTACTGTAATGTTAGCATCATTCTGCTAATCAAGTGTTTACAGTTCTTGCAGGGCAATCCCCTTTCTCTACAATTTTCTGAAATTAATTCAGTGCAATTTAGTTAACATGAACTAACAAAGAATAACACTTACACAGCATTTTTTAATATTCTTAATACATTATTAAAATCAAAAGTCATATTTCTTAACATTGATTATCCACTGTGAACTAACATGAACAAACAATGAATCATTTCATTTTTAACTACCAAGGTTTATTATTTACCAAAGGTTAATAAATTCTGTGAAAAAAAAAAACAAAAAAAAAAAAAAGTTTTTTTTGTTCATAGTTAGTATGTGTTAACTAATGCATTAACAAATGTTAACAAATTCGACCCTATCGTAAAAGTGTAACCCTTCTAATCTATTTTATTTAAACAATAGAAAAAAAAAATGTATGGTAGTCACAACTAGCTACTGTACTTTGCAAAACATGACTACAAGTCTTAAGTAACAACTCAGAATGGACAACTCAAAATTTTGAGCTGCCTCCACGAGAAGCATACAAAAAAGTCTTAAGTAACACATCTTACAACAGTTTGCCTTTGGTAAAATGTATGACAAAGTTTTCTCATTATAGCTTCCTTTATTGCTTGAGTTCTTATCCCATAAAGGACTGGGTTTATTAATGGGGAAAGAATAAGGAAATACAAAGATAGTATTACACGAATAAATGTAGGGCACATGTCTCATATCAAATCGGCTTTTTGCAAAAGTTCGAAGGAACTCCCAATAATAAAGTTAAATAATGCATTAGATGTGGGACACATGTGCTAAAGAGTTTGACTCGTCCTCTTTTTGACAGTTTTCAGACAGATTAAGGTGATTTTTACATAAGAGTATAATTATAAAAAAATGGCAGTACGACCACAAAGACAATTATTGTTGAGCCATATATGTTGTAATATAAAATATCAGAGCATGCTAGTTTCACTATTGAGTAATTATCGCAGTACACTTTTTCAATGATGACTCCACAAATGTCAAAGTTTGCTGTAAGTGAAAGAGAGATGGTCACTCTGAAAAAGGGCAAAAGCCAAGTTAGTACAATACCCAAAATCACTTTTGTAGGGGTTACTATTTTGTCATACTTTAAAGGATAGCATATAGAAATATACCGATCATAAGCCATTACTGTTAGGTTTGCTATGTCACAACTAACATAGGTATATATAAAGTAGATTTGCACAAGACAAGAAAACCATGTTATTTCATAGTCCTCCATCAAGAATGTAGCTATAATAAAAGGTGAAACTGCTGTGCCACCATATAAATTTATACAAGCTAAATTGCAGATAAACAAGTACATTGGCTTATGTAGTTTTCTTTCAAGACATACTGTATAGATGATCAGTCCATTAGCAATGATGATGATTGGGAAAAGTAAACCCAGCACAACAACAAAAACATATTTCAGATCGTGTATTTTGTTATATGCATCCAGTGTGAATGAAATATTACGTGTTGCACTTTGCAGCATGGCCCTGTAAATATATAGGAAAATAAGGAAATGTTATTTTAACAAAAAAGTAATTATTCACATAATATTTTGCAGAATATAATTTGTCACCAAAAACAATAAATAATAATAACTATTTATAAAATTAAAATTGATAGTCTTACAATTTCTAATGTGTAAGTCAAGCATCAGTTTGAAGACGGTCTCTCTTCATCTGTTTGAAAATGAATGTGGAATTTGTGGTATGGGTCTGTATTTATGTCCAGGCTCTCCCTCCACACACACACACAAACAAATATCCAGCGTACTAAACACGCTCACCTGACACTCACTGCACCTAATCACAAAGCCCCCAGCAGGCACCCTATAGCTGCGACTCATTTCTTAGGATGCATCCTAAGTAGGACGTATCCCCTGAAGAATGCGGTCAACAGAGTGTCCTAGATCAAAAATAGATTTAAAAGAAGATACCTTCATTGGCCATATCAGAATATATTATGTTGCTATGCCATCATATTTACAGTGTCATTACACACTCACAGAGCTGGGTAGTAACGGATTACATGTAATCTGGATTACGTAATCAGATTCCAAAACTCAAGTACTTGTAATTAGAGTAAACTACTTTTTAAAATACTCGTAATCAGACTACAGTTACTTTTTTATGGATTACATGATTACATTTTATTTAAACAATGGTAATAAGTTGTTCACAATTAATTGATTCTCCTAAATTTCCTTTTTTCTAACGTTTATATTTTTTCCTATTAAACCTGCCACATATATACGTTTGTGATTCTTTGAGTTTTTCTGGCGGAGAGGGGGAGGGGTGTCAGAATTGTGCTCAAAAGAAATCAGCAACAAGATAATGGAAAATGGAGGAGAACACAGCCTTTCATATGTTCTTTAATATATTTTTTCTAATGTTGATTTTTCTTCATTGTTACTACCTTATGCACTTCAAGTGTTTTGAGATGAAATATTTAACTTAGATATGGTCTTTAATATATATACTCACCTAAAGATATATATATATAAGCATGACTTTGTTGAGTGAGTTTCATATTCTTTAATATTCATTTTTGTAATATTGTTTTGTCTTTTCCTCATTGTTACTATGCACTTAATGTTTTGAGATGGATAAAAATTTCATTGCTGTGTGAATTTAATCTTTTCATTCTATAAAAAATAATAAGTTTTATTAGATAAATAATAAGATTTTTAACATTACATTTATATTAATAGAACTAGCATTTTTTTAGATAAAATATTTGACCTGGCATTGATATTGCTGGGAATTTCATGTTTTTCAATATTGGTTTTTGTAATGTAGCTGTTTTCTAAACTTAATTATAAGTAAATATCCTTTAAAATCATTAGATGTGATTTTGTTTTATTCAGTGTTACTAGCAAACACTAACAGCAAGGTACATTAGTGTTAGTATTTTGTAAGTATTAACTGTCCATACATTGCACTTGAAAAAGAAGCTATTGTGGCTCTTGTTCTTGAATTAAATATATTTTTTGGAATATATTTTTTCTTTATGTCAAAATAGTAAAGATTAGACTATTTCAATATTTGTGATATCAAATAAGGGTTAGCACAAATGTAATCTAAATGTAATCCAAAAGTAATCAGATTACGTTACCAAAAATGTGGTAATCTAAGAGATTATATTGCTGACTACAAATTTTGTCATGTAATCTGTAATCAGTAACTGATTACAATTCATAAGTAATCTACCCAGCTCTGCACACTCATACCTCTTGCACAACCGGGAGGCTCTTGCAGTGTCTGACGAGATTTCAGAAAATCTTGGTGCTGCTTTGAATCCGAAAGTTAAGCATAGAACAAAATAGAACTTCCTGTGCCAGTGTACCCAAAATGAGTGGCATGAATCTGGATGGATAGGCATAGCTTTGAAAGCTGATGTGATGTCGACTTTTGCCAGCCAATGCTAAGACCCATGATTTTATCATATTGATTGCATGATCAATGTTCTATTATATGAGAGAGAGAATATGTCAAGAGGAATCGAGGAGTTTATGCTTGAAAACGTGGAGTTATGTGGAGCTAACAGATCGATTAGAAGGCGTTTCTTACCCCAGAATTTTTCTAGTAGCCACTCCAATGGGCTAATGCGAAACTGAGAAGGCACGGCATCGAAAGGGCTGATCATGAACCACTCGTTTAATTCATGCCGCCTATGGTGGAAAACTGAACAGATTATTTTAGTGAAATGACTGTACGTAATGAAAAACTCAGAAAAATGGCAGCTTTTGATATCCACATTCAAGGATTTACGATTGCTGTAACATTTCTGTCGTAAAAAATTGCCAAATGTTAAAGATTAAGTGGACATTTGAATTAAATGCTGTTTAGTCAAATGAGGATTAGATCACACAGTGACATGTAGAAATGATTGTTGGGCTGTTGGTGCCCATTGTAGGCATTTGATATAATGCATATGTACATTATATTGTTTATAATACATTATGTTAAGTTTTGTTCAACAAAACCATATTGTTACTTGTTTTTGATACTTTATTAATCATCAGAATAATCAACCGATAACTCTGTTACCCAATTTATCGTTAGTGATGGCCTTAGATGAGAGGTCTATGTTCAAGTCAAGTCAAGTTGAGCTTTATTGACATTCCGCTACATGTGTGGACATACAGTGGAACGAAATGTTGTGCCTCACAGGACCATGGTGCTACATAAGTATAGACATGCAACAATGATGTAAAACAGTATAAACATATACAACTAAACTACTGAAAGATTTTGACTATAAATATAATATATATATATATAAATGTTTACCTATACATAAGCTAAAAAACTGAATATACGAATGCTTCACATAATACTATACCTGTCACAGACACGCCAGGCTCCAACCCCTTCCAATCACAGTGCACTGGAGGGGCGCTGGAGGAGGTGAGATGGTCAGAGAAGGGTGGGGTGATTTGAGTTCAGGGCTCTCACTGCCTTGGGGAAAAACCTGTTGAGCAGTCTGGCGGAGCGGGCTCTAATGCTCCGGTATCGTCTTCCTGATGGTAGGAGCTGGAAAAGACTGTGGGAGGGATGGGTGTGGCCCTTCACGATACTGTTGGTTTTGCTGGAGCATTGTGTAAGGAAAATGTCCAGGATGGAGGGGAGAGGGGCACTTATGATCTTTGCAGCTGTGTTCACTGTCCGCTGGAGGGTCTTGCAGTCTGCTGCACTACAGTTCCCATACCAGACAGTGATGCAGGTGGTCAGCACGCTCTCTATGGCTCTATGGTATGGTGGAGGGAGACTTGTTCTTTTCAGCCGGTGGAGAAAGTGTAGGCGCTGTTGTGCCTTCTTGGAGAGTGACATGGTGTTGGTGGTCCAGGTGAGATCCTCTGTGATGTGCACGACCAGGAATTTAGTGCTGCTGACTCTCTTCACAGTCGAGCTGTCGATGGTCAGTGGGGGATGGTCAACAGAGTTTCTCCTGAAGTCCATCACAACCTCCTTTCTCTTCTTCACATTGAGGGACAGGTTGTTAGTCCCACACCATTCAGCCAGCTGTGCCACTTCCTCCATGTAGTGCATTTCATCGCCGTTGCTGATTAATGAGCTGTTGTGGGATTATTGTGTTGAATGCTGAGCTGAAGTCAATGAATAGCATTCTGACATAGGACTCTTTATTTTCTAGGTGGGTAAGAGCCAGGTAGAGGGTGGAGGAAATTGCATCGTCTGTAAAGCGGTTTGGATGGTATGCAAACTGGAGCGGATCAAGTGTGTTGGGGAGGCTGGTTTTGATGTTGTGCATGACTAACCTCTCAAAGCACTTCATCATGATTGGAGTCAGCGCTATGGGACAGTAGTCATTTAGACAGGACACAGGTGATTTTTTTTTGTTACCGGTATGATGGTTGTGGAATTGAGACATGTGGGGACGACTGCCTGGCTCAGCGAGGTGTTGAAGATATCTGTTAGGACATCTGTCAGCTGTGCAGCACAGTCTTTCAGTACACGGCCAGGTATGTCGTCAGGACCTGCAGCCTTGCGTGGGTAAATTCTAGATAGGGTCTTCCTTACGTCGGCTGGAGACAGACAGAGCTCCTGGTCATTGGGAGGTATGGGCAGTTTTTGTGCAGGTGTGTCATTCTGCATTTCAAACCGTGAATAAAAGTGGTTGAGTGCATCCTGGAGGGATGTGTCGTCATCACAGGCCTGTGGCGGGGCCTAGTCTGTGATGGTCTGAATGGCTTGCCACAGGCTCCGTGTGTCTCTGCTGTCTGTGAAGTGATTGTTGATTTTTTTGAGCATATGACCATTTAGCATTTTTGATGCCACAGGGCAGATTGGCTCTTGCTGTTTTGAGGGCTGCTTTATTTCCTGATCTGAATGCTTCATCTTTGGTCTTTAGCAGCCCACGAACCTCTGCTGTCATCCACGGTTTTTGGTTTGCACGTGTGGTGATGGTCTTGGTGACTGTAATATCATCAATGGACTTTTTAATATAAGCACTCACAGTTTCAGTGTAGTCCTGCAGGTCTGTGAGGTTGTTGTAGGTGGCTGCCTCTTTAAACGTGTTCCAGTCTGTGCACTGAAAGCAGTCCTGTAGTTTTGAGGTAGCATCATCTGGCCAAACTGTGATGAGTTTTTGAACCAGTTTGGCGAGTTTCAGAAGTGGTATGTAAGCTGGAATTAGCATAACAGAGATGTGATCCGAGCCTTGTACACATTCTTTTCTGTTGTGTAAACAGAGTCCAGTGTGTTTTTGCCCCTGTTGCAAAGTTCACATGTTGGTAGAACTTTGGCAAAACTGTCTTTAAGTTTGTGTGGTTGAAGTCAATGGCTATTATGAAAAAGCCGTCTGGGTTATTTGTTTGTTGTTCGCTGATGGTGCTGTACAGCTCGCGAAGCGTGTCCTTCGTGTTAGCACATGGGGGATGTAAAATGCGACAATAACAATGGCCGTGAACTCCCGCGGCATATAGAATGGTCGACACTTCACAAACAAACTCCACCAGCAATGAACAGTGTTTTGTCACTACCACAGCATTATTATACCACTCTTTGTTGACGTACACACATAAACCACCCCCACGAGCCTTACCAGACAGTTCTTTGTCTCTGTCTGCTCGATAGCAGGCAAGTCCATGTAGCTGAATAGCGGAGTCTGGGAAGTTGTTGTTTTGAGAGGACATATTATATCTTATGAGTCCAGTCTTGAATTTGATTTGTCCAGTCCAGAAATTGATAATAAACTACAGGGATTCGACAGATTTGGATGTGGATAATGAAATTACCGCACTCAAATTGGAATATAACTCCATTCTCTCAAACCAAGTTAACAATATGTTCTTAAAAGTTAAGCAAAAGCAATTTGAACTCTGGGATAAACCAGGCAAATTGCTTTCTATCCAGCTGAGGGGGCTGCAAGCCATTAGAGCAATCCATAAAATAAAAAACAAGGAAGGTGTCTTTTTAACAAATCCCAGTGAAATCAATGATACATTTAAAGAATTCAACGAAGAATTATACAAATAGAAGTGTTGTTCTGATCCCTCACTACTAACAAACTTTCTGCACTCATTACAGCTTCCAAAGTTGGGGTGTACAGAGCAGACCACTTTGAACGCAGATATAACAGTAGAGGAGATACTGGATGCTATTAAGACTTTCCCTAGTGGTAAGGCATCTGGCCCAGATGGCTTTGGAATTGAATTTTACAAAAGATTTGCGCAGACTCTTTCTACTTTGCTGTTGAGGATGTTTAATCACTCATTTGGTGAACACAAGCTCCCCCAGTCCCTTTATGAGGCAAATATTTTTTTTAATTCTAAAAAAGATAAAGAAGAAACAGACCCATCATCATATCGTCCCATTGCTCTTTTAAATTCTGATCTTAAAATTTTTACTAAAGCCCTATTTGCACGGGATTAGTATTACCTGGTGACCTCCAGTCATTTGTAATTATTGCGGAGGTTGTCTGTAATCTTAATCCCGTGCGAATCAGCCATGTCTGTAATTTGTAAAGTAAAAATTCCGCTGCAAAAGACCTACCATATTTCGCCGAACACCGAGGTCCTGTGATAATATTAGTCCCGTGCGAATCAACATCTCTGTGATTTTGCCTGGATTTGGCGGGTCGTATATCATTTTTCAAGGTTTTTGTTTCCTGTGCGCCTTCTTATCCATCTTTCACGAAGAATGGAGTTGCGTTGTAGTATTTGATAATATTTGGGTTCTGTCATATCGCTACACCATACAATTTAACTTGGTGAAATGTAAATGAAGCGCAAGAAACATATATATATATATATATATATATATATATATATATATTTAGGGAAAATGTAATATGTTTCTCCCAGCCTTAGGGGGGAGCTGTGTTCTATGAGTATTTCAATGTGTGAGTGAGCCCTTCTTCACATGGGTGGAGCTGTTCTTTAATTCAGTTCTATTTTCCTTGTGAAAAGGTAAGAATGGTTTTCACTGTTCTCTGTTATATCTATTACATTTCTTTAATTATATTGGCCATCCATGTTATTTGAAGAAATATACTGCTGTTAAAAATGTTAACTAACATATATGTGCAGTTATTTGCGAAGGATGGTTTGTATTTCTGATATTATTTAATGGGTTGTACCTTCCATGTGGTGGGGTATATTTTTCTGTATATTGTATTGTGTTTAACGTTTATCTGAGTATTTTGGGTTTTATTCTTTGTATTTGGGATGCATGTGGCATTTAACATTAATTGTCATAAGTTGAAAGTTATTTTTCCAGTCTTTGAGAACCCCCCTGATTTAAGGTTGAATATAACGGCAGCTAAAACTATATTGTTTTGTTTTATGATTTTGTATGCATTTTTATTTTTTATATAAGTAACTAACAGTTCTATTTTCCTTGTGAAGTGGATGATGCAGATAAAGAGCCCAATAAATAAGCTTCACTGCTGTGATGACAACGATCTTTGTGTCCTCCTCATTCAGCCATCACCCAAACACAACGCAGAGACATTTGGGGGAGCACACAGACGAAGAGGGTTACATACATATATAATTTTATTTTTTTAATCCATCTGAACCATAGAACGGGACTCTCAAAGCCTTTGACATCTGGGTATGCGGGAGAAAATCACAGGCTTCACTTATCCCGTGTGAATGCACCACATGAAATTCAAATGTGGGAGGGTAATTTCAAAATCACACAAGGTCACTAGATAATACTAATCCTGTGCGAATAGGGTTTAAGATTCTTGCTAACAGATTAAATAACTGTATTAAAAAATATATTCATTTTGATCAGTCTGGTTTTATTCCTGGCCGTTTTTCTTTTTTTAATGTCAGACTATTAATGAATATCTTATATTCTAGATTTGATTCTAAAACCAGCATTGCAATACTTGCTTTGGATGCAGAAAAGGCATTTGACCAATTTGAGTGGGACTACATTTTAATTGTGATTAGAGAATTTAACATGGGTGATACATTTGCCTCTTTGGTGAGGATGTTATATGCCCAAATCAGGGCGTCGGTTCTCACCAACTTTAATAGGTCATCTCAATTCCGACTATATAGAGGCACCCGTCAGGGCTGTCCTCTTTTGCCTTTGCTTTTTGCAGTTTCATTTGAACCTCTTGCTCTTGCCATTAAAAAGGATCCTTTAATATTGTCCCCAAATGTAGGCCAAATTAATCATCATATTTTGATTAATAATTCTCTTAGGATATGGCGTCAGATCAGCAAGACATTTAAACTCCAAATACCTCTTTGTGTCGTAACCATGCCTTTAAACCTTCACTCTTAGATCCGGTGTTCACAGGTTGGGCTAGAAAAGGAATTCTCACCTTGAGGGATTTATATATGGACAAAAAAATTAGCTACATTTACTCAGCTAAAAGAGAAGTATGACCTTCCTGCTTCACATTTTTTTCGGATACCTACAAATTAGAAATTATGTCCATTCCACTATGCCAAATTTTGAAACATTATCAACTGATAATGAATTACACAAATTGCTCACTTGCACCCCCAATACCCCAAAGTTAATCACAAAATTTGTAAATTTCTTTACAATTCAGTTAGAAAGCTCTACTAATCACCTGAAAAACGACTGGGGAAATGAATTGGGTATTCAGGTTTCTGAGGAGGATTGGGCAAAATGTCTTAAGAATATATACATCTGTTCTATTAATGCAAAACTCTGTGAATTTTGGTCAGAAGTCTTTAAATTTCTCTCTGATGCTTATGCGTGTGAGCTTCCTGTAGATCCTGCTACTGCTGTTCTTGGCTAGTCAGCTTCCTTGCAGTGTCTTAACCATGCTTTCCGAGTGCCTATTGCAAAAAAATCTGTTCTTTGCGTGTGGAAGAAAAAGTCGAAGCCGCTATTCAAAACTTGTTTGTCAGAACCCTCCTCCACCCTACATGTGGAAAGACTTAGATATAGCGTTTCTGGAAATATAGATCAGTTTGATGCTTCTTGGAGGCCTCTTTTCAAGTCAAGTCAAGTCAAGTCACTTTTATTGTCACATCACCACAGCACATGTGCCTTGGTGAGTGAAATTCTTGGGAGCGTGCACCAGAAATTGCAGAAACAGTTAACATATAACCATACAGACTTCAACAGGTGAAAATATGCAATATGCACATACATATAGTCAGTACACACAGTGTACTATTGGACATACTTACAGTTAGCACTACATGTTTTACGCAATATGTACATACCTACAGTTAGCACTACACATTATACACTATACACAGAATGTACACATTCTACATTATGCAGACATATATACGCATGAAAATATGCTAAGGTGCAACAGAGTGTACGTGGGCTGGGTACAGAAATGTTATGGATGTGCATTGGATGGAATCCAGTGGTAGCAGGTAGATTATTGTATAAATAGTTCAGTGTTGAACTGTTAAAGTTAAACTGCAGTGTGTGGCATACCATATTGTGGAGTATGCTGTAGGGTGTATTAGTTCTGACTATTCATAAGTCTGATAGCCTGAGGGAAAAAGCTATCCCCCAGTCGGCTAGTGCGGGATCGGATGCTGCGGAGACTAGGGCTGCACGATTATGACAAAAATCATAATTGTCGATTATTCCTTTGAAATTGCAATTGCGATTATTAATTACGATTATTACAATTTACATTGATTGATGTTTTAAGTAGCTTTATACCATGTTTAAAGCAACTTCATGCCATATTTGTATATAAAAATAAAAAAAAACCAAGCTGAAAACACTCTTCCTGAAAAACTTTTATTGCTTTTCTACATTGGTTTGGTTTCTTTAAATAAAAAAAAAGTGCAAATATGCAATAGTATGCATGGTATTATACTAAAACTAAAATTAAAACAATAGAAAAACTCAAGATAACCTGTAGAAAGAAAAAAACTGAGTTTGCCATATGAAGTATTTTGGCCTAGAACACAAGACATAAAAAACACTTCAAGGTTTCAGGAATGAACGACATCAAGTTAGACTTTTAAAGATTTTTGGCTAGGAACACAAGCCTGTCCACACTTTCAGGCTTTAGGGATGCACGCAAACAATTCACAATGTTTCCTCCAGTGCTGAATACTTTCCGAGGGAGAGCTTGTGGCAGGAATGCACAAATACTTTTGTGCCAACTTGGATAGTGCTGGGAATTGTTTTGCATGTTCCTTCCACCAGACCAAAGGATCCTCCTCACTATCAACAGCAGCAGATAGAAAATAAGACTGTAGCTCTGCAGTAATGGCCATGTCTTGGAGATTGAGAGATGGCGATGCTGGCCTCTGGTCCTCATCTACTTTAAAGAAGCTGCCCAGTGTTTTTTTGGTCTTCTTTAGTGCTGGAGCATTTTGGTCATCTGCTTCCTCTCTAACAGTCACCGATGGTTGAGGCTTTTAATTAAACAAAGGCAAAAATTTTGTTTAACTCATAAAATATAATGTCATGTACTAGTATAGTAAGGACTATTTAGTAATTTTAAATTAATACTGAGAATGGCCCAAACAAAATATACATGGCACACACAACCCTATGATAATTACCTTGACTGTAGTAGATATTGATGCCATTTCAGCTCTCAAACGAGTATTGACAGCTTCAACTCTGTTCTCATTGACGTACTTGAGCTTGAATCTGGGATCAGTTGCAGAAGCCATGTCAAGCAATTCTTGAGTCAGTGGATCATCATACTTATTATTCAGGTAGTCCAGGATCTTTTTCTTGATGCATTTTGACAGTTCTGTTTCTCCCTCTTTCTCTGCCAAGATTTTATTGTTGAACAAATGGAGAACAGGCTTCACATATGACACACTTACATATTGCTCTCCTGAAAGAGCATCCGTGAATTCAGCAAGTGGAGAAAGGGAGTTGTTGACCGCCTCAAGGACCTCTACATCCTGCCATGTGGGGACAAGGTGTCTGGCTTTTCTGTCCGCGGAGAGAACAAAAGAAATGGCACTCTGTTGTTCCAATACCCTGGCGATCATTGCTTGTTTTGAGCCCCATCTTGTCGGACACTCAGTCTTGAGCTTGTGTTGAGGTAACTTGAGCTCTTTCTGGGCCTCGGACAACTCCCTCCTTCGTCTCCAGCTATAGGAGAAGCACCCTACCACCTTTTTGCAGACATTTAGTGCACGGTCAATCCGTCCATCTTTCAAAGAGTTCTAAACACACACACACACACACACACACAAACAGTTTACTAATGCTATACATTTTAATTACAATTAAACAGACACAATTTCAAAATTACAGTAACGGTACAATTTATATTAGTATAGTTGTAAACACATTATAGTTACAGTTTATATAGTTCACTTATCTATATTTATAACATTATATTAATACAGTATATATACCATATATATATAATATATATATATATATATATATATATATATATATATATATATATATATATATATATATATATACTGTATTAATATAATGTTATAAATATAGATAAGTGAACTATATATATATAAATATATATAAAACACTGAAGTTGTTGCATGCTAAACTGTTCAATCACTGAATGCATTATAATCCAGGAATGAATAAAAAAAAACCTGGTCTACATATTATTAGCCAAGTACATATGATATTGCAATGAAATAAATATGGAATTATGTGTACATTTTTAGCTAAATGAATATTAATAGCAGGCTACTACTCACCAATTGCTAGGTGCAGCCTGTGTCCAAAAACACTGAAGTCTGCTCCACTTATTGATAGCAATAGCGTTCACTATATTTGCTGCGTTGTCTGTTGTGACACAGACTTGTTGCTCCTCCTTTAAATCCCAGGCACCCAGCATCTCTTTTAATCCTTGAGCAACCGCATTCCCGGTATGATCTTGCGGAAAATAGGATGTTTGCAAGCATCTGGTTTTGAGTTGAAACTCGTCATCAATGTAATGAACCGTAAGGCTCATATATGGTTCCATAGTTCTACTACTCGACCATAAATCAGTCGTGGTGGAATAGAACTCAATTTTCTGCAGATCTGATTCAATGCTTTCCCGGCATTTTGAATAAAGCGAAGGCAGCGCAACTTGAGAAAAATAATTGCGGGAGGGGATGACGTATCTCTTGTCCAGTGTGTTTATGAGTTTTTTAAAACCCCGCGCTGCAAACTGTATTAATCGGCACCATGTCTTTTGCAATGAAATGCGCGATCGCTTCAGTTATCTCGATCTGCTTTTGGGAACCTGCCGGGTACGGAGTAGCATTAAACAAAGATTTCGTGATGGGTGTCTGTGTTGCAGTTCTCGCATCACTTGGCGCTTTTTTATTTACGCTGAGACACTCCTCGTATTGCACTCTGTGGTTGAATTTTAAATGGTTGTATAAATTTGTGGTGTTGCTTGATGGTGCAGAAACAGATGATCGACACAATTTACACAGTATAACACGCTGATCGACATCATCCCTGGTGAATCCGAAATAATTCCACACCACTGATGTTGCTTTTCTTTTCGGTTCTAATTGTGGATGAGCACTTTGCACGTTGTCGGAATCGGATGTTGCTCTATCAGCAGACATGATGAAATTAACATGACATGAGACGTATCAGTGGATAATCTGGTCGTTGATAATGACACGCCTACAGACTATTATTAAAAGTGGTGATTCGCCACTCACAACCTGACATGTTCTAAACACGCCTCTTAAGCGCGCAGATTTTTTATTTTATTTTATTTTTTTTTTTTTGTGTAATCCCTGAGGGCAGCAGAGAGGTAATCGTGGCTTCTGTAATCGTGATCGCGATCAGAAATTCGATTAATTGTGCAGCCCTAGCGGAGACGTCTTCCTGAGGGCAGCAGAGAGAGCAGTCTGTGGGACGGATGGCTGGAGTCACTGATGATCCTCCGGGATTTCCTAATACACCGCCTGGTGTAGATGTCCTGGAGGGAGGGAAGCTCACCTCCAATAATGTGGCTGGCAGTTTGCACGACCCTTTTCAGAGATTTGTGGTTGCCAGCGGTGCTGTTTCCAAACCAGGCAGTGATGCAGCCCGTCAGGATGCTCTCTATAGTGCAAGTGTAGAATGATCTGAGGATGCTGGGGCTCATTCCAAACTTCCTCAGCCATCTCAGGAAGAAGAGGCGTTGATGTGCCTTCTTCAGCACTGCATCAGTGTGTGTAGACCAGGTGAGATCTTCACTGATGTTTACACCGAGGAACTTGAAGCTGCTTACCCGCTCCACAAGTGTCTTGTCGATGGTGATGGGTGTGTTCTCTGCTCTGTCTCCTGAAATCCACCACCAGCTCCTTGTTCTTGTCGATGTTGAGTGAGAGATGGTTCCCCTGACACCATTTAGTCAGGGTGCTCACCTCCTCTCTGTAGGCCATCTCATCGTTGTCGGTGATCAGGCCTATCACCGTTGTGTCATCAGCGAATTTGATGATGACGTTGGAGCTGTGTGTGGCTGTACAGTCATGTGTGTACAGGGAGTACAGGAGCGGGCTTAGGACACAGCCCTGAGGAGCACCAGTGTTGAGGGTCAGCGGGGATGAAGTGTTGTTGCCCATTCTGACCACCTGACTTCTGCCTGTTAGGAAGTCCAGGATCCAGCTGCACAGAGATCTGTTTAGTCCCATAGTCTGGAGCTTCGCAACAAGTGTGGCAGGCACTATGGTGTTAAATGCTGAGCTGTAGTCCACAAACAGCATTCTCACATAGGTGTTCTTATTTTCCAGGTGGGAGAGAGCAGTGTGTAGGGTGAAAGCAATAGCATCGTCTGTAGAACGGTTGCTACGATATGCAAATTGTAGCGGATCCAACGAGGCAGGCAGCACAGAGCAGATGTAGTCTCTGACGAGTCTCTCAAAACACTTACTGAAGATGGGTGTGAGAGCAACAGGCCTCCAGTCATTCAAGCATGTGATTTTATTTTTCTTTGGTATGGGCACAATGGTGGATTTTTTGAAGCACGAGGGAACAACAGACAGACAGAGAGAGAGGTTGAAAATGTCTGTAAAAACACCGGCTAGTTGGAATGCGCATGCTCGGAGCACACGGCCTGGGATGCCATCAGGACCCGCAGCCTTGCGGATATTCACCCGTCGGAAGGATCGGGTTACATCCGCGACAGAGACGGAGAGTGCACTC
Source organism: Cyprinus carpio (assembly GCF_018340385.1). Lineage (NCBI taxonomy): Eukaryota > Metazoa > Chordata > Actinopteri > Cypriniformes > Cyprinidae > Cyprinus > Cyprinus carpio. The sequence continues at coordinate 7,673,471 of NC_056586.1, forward strand.
ACATCTTCTGCAGCAGCTGCGGGAGCACTCTCTGTGTGGGCGGTGTTGTGAACCTCAAAAAGAGCATAAAAGTTATTAAGCTCGTCCGGTAGAGAGGTGGCAATGTTCACAGTAGCTGGTTTATTCCCTTTAAAGTCTGTGATGTTATTGATTCCCTGCCACATGCCTCTTGCATCGTTGGTGTTAAATTGTTCTTCAACTTTGTTTTTGTATTGTCTTTTTGCGGCTTTGATTGATTTCCTGAGATCGTAACTGGCTTGTTTGCGATCTCAGGGATCAGCATTTCTGGATTTAAAAGCAGATGTCCGCACAGACAAGGCTGATCAAACATCGATATTAATCCACGGTTTTTGGTAGGGGTAGATGCGGATTGTTTTTGTCGGCAATATATCTTCTACACACTTCCTGATAAAACACGTTACAGTTTCTGAGTATGCCTCTATGTCGTCATCAGACGGTGCCCAGAACATGTCCCAGTCCACGTGATCAAGTCCTGTAGTTTAGCGTCTGATTGGTCCGACCAGCATTGAATTGTCCTGAGGGCGGGTGCTTCCCGTTTCAGTTTCTGCCTATAAGCAGGCAGCAGAAGAATGGAAAAGTGATCCGATTTGCTGAAAGGTGGGCGGGGGAGAGATTTGTAGGCGTCCCGGAAAGGAGAGTAGCAGTGGTCCAGTGCACAATCACCACGCATGTTGATGGTGATGTGTTGAAAATATTTCGGAGCTATTGTTCTGAAGTTGGCTTTGTTAAAGTCCCCCATAACAATAAACGCTGCATCTTTCGTTCTGTCCGAGCGGTGCACGGAGAACCCCGTAAGCTCGATGGCTGAGTCTGGAACCTCTGCAGACATCCAGGTTTCTGTGAGGCAAATAATGCAGCAGACCCTTGTTTCTCGTTGGTATGAGATATGTGCCCGCAGTTCGCAAAGTTTGTTGTCCAGTGACTGAACGTTAGCCAGCAAAATGGATGGGAGAGGAGGTCGGAGGGGACGACGTCTGAGTCTGACGAGGACCCCGGCTCTCTTCCCTCTTTTCCGGCGGCGTTTCCTCGGTCGCGCCCGTGCAGCCTAGACAAAGGGCTCTGATGCGGTGTCTGTAAACAAAGCGCCGGCGTTCAAGAACTCAAAGTCCGGTTTGCGTTCCGCGACGTAGGAACCAATGTTTAGAAGTGTGTGTCTGTCGTAGACAGTTATACAAACAACATCCAACACGTAGAACAACAAAAAACAAGTAAAACAAACGAAAAACTGCAAAGTTTACTCGGAGCTCGCAACACGGCCGCCATGCTCTGCGCCATCTTGGATCAGAAATCACCTGTTAAAAACTTCTAATAATGGCGATACTATTTGAATTTTAATTTTCTTTTCTTGTAATTGCTATCTTCCGTGTCAGTCTTAATGTGCTCAGGGTTTTTTTTCTGTTTAAATTTCATTTTAACATTTGACACTTTCTTTTCCTCAATTATTTGCCAAAACTAGCGACAATCTTGACACTGTTGCAGATCTATACGCTCTCTGTTATTTTGGTCATTTTCATTAAGTAATGCCCTTGTGAGGTAAAAAGGTCTAGGTTGTTACCTATTATTATTATTATTATTATTATTATTATTATTATTTTATAATTGTTATTATTACAATATTATTTCACCTTGTCTATGATGTCATATTGTGCTAAAACTTGCCTTGAACCCCTTTGCCTTTATTTGGTGATGTGGTTATCTGGTAAACTGAATCTAATTGAAGGAGTTTTGTTGTTGTTGTTGTTGTTGTTTACCTTCTTGTTTGTGTAGTTGTGTTTTGTCCTGTCTTCTGCTTGTACTGTTTGTGTCTGAAAATTCAGAAATACCACAATAAATATAATAATATACAAAAAAAAAAAAAAAACAATCCCTTGTCTCATGCTGTGTAGACTGACTGAGTTGAATTAAATCCAGTTTATTTTCCAGAGAGCAAATTTTTGAGAGCATGAGTGATGGAATCGCTGGTCTATTGGGGTTAGCCCTTATCTAAGCTTGTGTGCCTCCATTCTTGCCGCGCTTCTGTCCCCTCTCACACCGCCGGCATCGCCATATTGTGCGGGTAGCATCAGTAGGCGAGGCCGCGGTCTCAGAGTTCGGCTTCAGCAGCAGACAGAGGACTTCTCAGTAGTCTCAGTAGTCAGTAGCTTAAATGTTAGAAGTACTTGCGCTGTCCAATCTATCAAGACTGTGTCTGTTCCCCGAATAGTGAGGTCAAAATATAAATGTAATGTAGGATCTAGAAAAAATCTTATCGTGATTAAACCAGAAAAACGTAAAATAAATGAACAAAAACAATTTCTAAAGTTTGGGCTCATAAACATTAGATCACTCACACCCAAAGCAGTTATTGTAAATGAAATGATCACAGATAATAGTTTGGATGTACTCTGCTTGACTGAAACCTGGCTAAAACCAAATGATTATATTGGTCTAAATAAGTCTACTCCACCAAACTACTGCTATAAACATGAGCCCCGTCAGACTGGTCGTGGGGGAGGTGTTGCAACAATATATAGTGATATTCTCAGTGTTACCCAGAAAACAGGATACAGGTTTAAATCATTCGAAATACTTCTGCTTAATGTTACACTGTCAGATATGCAAAATAAATCTATCGTATCTCTTGCTCTGGTTACTGTGTATAGACCACCAGGGCCGTATAAAGAATTCCTAAAAGAATTTGGAGAGTTCCTCTCAGACCTGTTGGTTACCGCTGGTAAAGCGCTAATTTTCGGAGATTTTAACATTCATGTTGATAATACAAATGATGCATTAGGACTTGCGTTTACTGACTTATTAAACTGTTTTTGAGTAAAGCAAAATGTCACCGGTCCCAATCATCATTTTAATCATACGCTAGATTTAATTATATCGCATGGAATCGATCTTACTGATATAGATATCGTGCCTCAAAGTGATGATGTTACTGACCATTTCCTTGTATCATGCATTCTGCGTATTGATGAAAATAACTATATGGCTTCGCGTTATTGTCCGGGCAGAACTATTGTTCCAGCCACCAAAGACAGATTCGCAAATAACCTGCCTGATTTATCTCAACTGCTCTGTGTACCCATAAATACACATGAACTAGACAAAATGACTGGAAACGTGGGAACTATCTTCTCTAATACATTAGAAGCTGTTGCCCCCATCAGATTGAAAAAGGTTAGAGAAAAACGTACTGTGCCATGATACAAGAGTAATACCCACTCTCTCAAGAAAGAAAGTCTTGAGCATAAAATGGAGAAAAACTAACTTGGAAGTTTTTAGAATTGCGTGGAAAAACAGTATGTGTAGCTATAGACAGGCTCTAAAAACTGCCAGGGCCGAGCATATCCACAAACTCATAGAAAACAACCAAAACAATCCAAGGTTTTTATTTAGCACAGTGGATAGATTAACAAATAACCAGACGCCACACGATCTAAATATTCCCTCACAGTTAAATAGTAATGACTTTATGAATTTCTTCACTGATAAAATAGATAACATCAGAAATACAATAACAAATGTAGATTCTACAGCGTCTAATACTTTAGTTTTATCCATCGCACCCAAAGATAAACTGCAGTGCTTTACAGCTATAGGAAAGGAAGAGCTAAATAAACTGCATCTAAACCAACAACATGTTTATTAGATCCTGTACCCACTAAATTACTGAAAAACCGCTTCTCAATATTAACTCGTTGTTATCTTTAGGTCACGTCCCAAAACCATTCAAGCTGGCAGTTATTAAGCCTCTTATTAAGAAACCACAACTAGATCCTAGTGAACTGGCAAATTACAGAACCATTTCAAATCTTCCATTTATGCCTAAAATTTTAGAAAAAGTTGTGTCTGCTCAATTGAGCTCCTTCCTGCAAAAAAAAAAGATCTCTATGAAAAATTTCAGTCGGGTTTCAGGCCCCATCATAGCACAGAAACTGCACTTGTTAAAATTACAAATGACTTGCTTCTTGCATCAGACCAAGGCTGCATCTCTTGGCTAGTTTTACTTGATCTTAATGCTGCGTTCAACACCATAGATCACAACATACTCATAGATAGATTACAAAACTATACAGGTATCCAAAGGCAGGCTTTAAGAGGGTTTAGATCCTACCTGTGCGATCGCTACCACTTTGTTTATTTAAATGGGGAGTCATCTCATTTATCACCAGTAAAACATGGAGTGCCACAAGGATCTGTCCTAGGTCCTCTGCTATTTTCAATATACATGTTGCCCCTTGGTAATATCATTAGAAAATATGGGATTAGTTTCCACTGTTAATGCTGATGATACTCAACTATATATCTCAACGAGACCAGATGAAACTTCTAAATTATCTAAGCTAACAGAGTGTGTTAAAAATGTAAAAGATTGGATGAACAACAATTTTCTCCTATTAAGTTCGGATAAGACAGAGGTATTACTTATTGGACCAAAAAACATTACACAGAATCTCGTAGATTAAAATTTGCAATTAGACGGATGTACTGTTACTTCCTCTACTGTCAAAAATCTGGGTGTTATATTATACAGTAACTTGTCTTTTGAAAATCATATTTCCCATGTAACAAAAACAGCATTGTTCCATCTTAGAAACATTCCAAGCTACGAAACTTGTTACCTGTTTCTGATGCAGAAAAGCTAATTCATGCATTCATGACCTCTAGACTGGACTATTGTAATGCACTGCTAGGTGGTTGTCCTGCATCCTCAATAAACAAGCTACAGGTAGTCCAAAATGCAGTGGCTAGAGTCCTTACCAGGTCAAGAAAATATGATCATATTACCCCAAATTTACAGTCTCTGCACTGGCTACCTCTTAAGTTCTGTATCAGTTACAAAATATTATTACTTATAAGCCCCTTAATGGTTTAGCTCCTGCGTAACTAACTAGTCTTCTACCACGCTACAATCCATCACGCTCCCTAAGGTCACAAAACGCTGGACTTTTGATAGTACCTAGGATAGCAAAGTCCACAAAAGGGAGGTAGAGCTTTTTCACATTTGGCTTCCAAACTCTGGAATAGTCTTCCTGATAATGTTCGGGGTTCAGACACACTTTCTCTGTTTAAAAACACACCTCTTTGGCCAAGCATTCAAATAATGCATCTCATAATTTTGGACTGCAGTTATATCTGATCAAATTTTTATTCTTTAGCTTGGGTTAAACAAATTAATTTTACTTAATTACTCTAATTATGTCTCTATTTTGCCACAGGATTTACATCCCGTGGTAACTAGGATTTACACAAGATCCAGTCTGGATCCAGAACACCTGAGAAGAGATGATGCCAACCCCTCAGAGGACCTCAGATAATGCTAACTCAGAGACAACATGCAGAACTAACACATTTTGCTATAAGTTTGATTGCATAATTGCTGTTAATAGTGTTAATCATCTGTTTGTTTACGTCTTTTATTTATTTTTCTGAACATTTCTGCCGTATGCACATATCACCACTGCCGTATGCACAAACTAATTTTCTGTAAAGTTGCTTAATGACGTAGCCTAATTTGAATTGAATTGAATTTTCAAGTTTTTTTTTTTTTTTTTTTTACTGAGAGGCTTTAATAACACATTTAAAAGTTTTGTAGGGACATCCCTAAAGACATTGATGAATTAATAATTATATTCAGAAGAGGATCTTCTGGAAGCACGTCTTTTAATAGGTTAGATGGAATAGGGTCTGTAATAGTCTCAGGTTCGGTTGAGTGAGAAGGAAGGAGATTGGGGTCGGCGTTCTGAAGCTCGTGGGAACTTTATTGATTCAAAAGTAAAACAAAATGTGCGCTACACGCACATACACTTCAAATCACTTCACTGCTGTACAATACTCTGCCGTTTTCGCCATCCTGGTTTCCTGGCTTTGGTGGTCCCACGAGTCCTCAGCTCTCTCTCGCACTCGCCAGTTCTCGACCGGCTTATATATCGCCTCCCCACGCCAATCACTGCAATGAGATCCAGGTGTTAGTCGCTCTCCACTTGACTCAGTTACCACCGCTCGTCTCCTCACTCTCTCTCCCATCGCAGACCTTGCTGAACCACGCCTCCCCCGCCACATACCCCCACCTCCTGACCCAGGCCAGGGAGCCATCCGGCCTGCAGAACCCCCCCCCCTTCCTGGAGAGGAAGTCGGCCACAGCCATTTGCGCCCCCAGCCTGTGAATCACCTTGAACTTAAAAGGCTGTAAAGCCAGATACCAGCGGGTGATTTGCGTGTTGGTATCCTTCATGCGGTGGAGCCACTGGAGGGGCGCGTGGTCCGAGCAGAGGATGAACTCCCGCCCCAGGAGGTAATAGCGAAGGGTGAGCACCTCCGCCCACCTGATGGCCAAACAGTCCTTCTCTATGGTGCTGTACCTAGTCTCTCTCTTTGAGAGCTTCCGACTAATGTACAGCACCGGGTGGTCCTCCCCCTCCACTTCCTGGGACAGGACAGCGCCCAGCCCCCTGTCCGATGAGTCAGTCTGCAAGAGAAAAGGGAGAGAAAAGTTAGGAGAGTGGAGGAGCGGTCCGCTTCTAATTCTGTCTGAACCACTTTTTTCTTGTGTTCAGGTAATCTGTATGGCCGGCTGCGAACCACCACGCCCGGCGCCATCTCAATATGGTGCTGAATCAGATTAGTATGACCAGGCAGGGGCCAGGGTGAGGGATTTTTCTTTGATGATCGCTTCTGGCCCGAGATCCTCCTCTCGGCTCACTGCCGTCGCAAGCAACACTAACTCCTCCTCGCTCCATTTTTTAAGGAGGTTGAGGTGGTAGATTTGCCTTGAATCGCCTCTGTCTGTTCGTACTAATTCATAATTGAGATCTCCTATTCGCTGTGTGACCTCAAAGGGTCCTTGCCACTTTGCTGACAATTTAGAGCTGGAGGTTGGCAGTAATACGAGCACTTTATCTCCCGGTGCACACTCTCGAAGCTTAGTTCCCCTGTTATACAACTGGCTTTGCCTGCCCTGGGCCTGAAGCAAATTCTCCATAGAGAGCCGCCCCAGTGTATGGAGTTTTGCTCTCAGGTCCATGACAAATTGAATTTTGTTCTTGCTATCTGAGCGTCCGTCCTCCCTAGCTTCTTCTTGACGTCTAACACCCCACCGGGCCGGCGTCCATAAAGAAGCTCGAAGGGGGAAAACCCTGTGGAGGCTTGGGGGACCTCATGCACAGCGAATAAGAGGGGTTCCAGCCATCTTTCCCAATTTTTCGCGTCTTGTACGAATTTACAAATCATTGTTTTCAGCGTGCGATTAAACCGTTCGACCAGACCATCCGTTTGTGGGTGATAGGTGCTGGTACATACCGATTAAATGCCCAACAATTCATACAATTCGCTTAACGTGCCGGACATAAACGCGGTGCCCTGATCCGTGAGAATCTCTTTTGGGATTCCCACGCGGGAGATTAACCAAAACAGGGCATCCGTCACACTCTTTGCTGAGTTGTTGCGGAGTGCCACTGCTTCCGAATATCGTGTTGCATAGTCTACTATAACTAATGCAAAGCGATGTCCCTGTGCCGACCATACTAATGGCCCGATGAGGTCCAAAAAGGACCTGCACTAGAGGGAGAGGGCGCAATGGCGCTTTTGGGGTGGCCGGTAGGTTCACCAACTGACATTCCCGACACGACGCGCACCATCAGTGTTCTCATGAATGCCCGGCCAAAAGAATCGGGTCATTAGACGATTTAATGTCGCTGTCATCCCTAAATGCCCCGCCATTGGATTATAATGCGCTGTCTGGAAAAGCATTTCCCGACGGCTCCGTGGTAATAACAATTGGGTTGTATCTTCCTTTGTTTGAGCGTCGTGGGTCACTCGATACAACCGGTCTTTAATAATGGCAAAATAAGGATAGGAAAGCACGCGGTCAGGGTGGAGGACCTGCCCATCGATGGAACGGACCTGTTCAAAAGCATATTGAGCGTCTCTTCTCTGGACTGTTCCAGGGGAAAGTCATCGCGACTGGAGAGGTTTAGCCTCATCAATCCGCTTGGTTCCCCTGAGACGGCCCCACTGGGTCCCGGCGCGGTTTCTCCAACCTGAGCGCTCACTCCCCCTTCCTGCCGTCTCTTTTCCCCAGAGGCACCCACTGTTAAACACCCCAATAACTGGTCAAAAGCTGGCCAATTGGTTCCCAAGATTAGTGGATGCCGGAGGCGCGACTAAACGGCCACCTCCACACGATGTTTTTGTTCCTAAATTTGATGGATATGACTTTTACGGGATATTCCACTATATCCCCATGCATACATCTCACCTTAACCATGCGACCCGTATCCAATGCCCCAGATTGTATCAGGCTTTGATGGATGGAGGTCTGGTTACAAACTGAATCCACCAAAGCCCAATAGGTACCCCCCTTAATACTCACAGGTATTTGGTATAACCCGGCTTGATCAGGGGCAGCCTGCGGGTCGTCCGGGATCTGGACCAACGTCCCCACCTCCATGACTGGGCACCGATCCACGAAATGGCCCACATCCCCACAACGCCAGCAGGCTGGCCCAGGCCTCCCCGCCGCCCTAGTGGTAGGAAGTGGGTCAAGGAATTGGCGTGAGGAGGCGGTATGAGTCTCGTCGAGTCCATCCGGATGTGGCGACCCCATTCCCCTGGCAGGGCCTCTTGACCCGGCGTCGGCTCAGTCCCTGTCCTCCATCGGGGGGCGGCCCTCGGTGGCCCGGCAAAAAACGGGTCCTGGGAGTAGGGACAGGTTTAGGGAAGGGGAAGAGAGAGAGAGAGAGATCGATGGAAGGGGTTCGCTGACCCCGGAGCATGCTGCCAGCTGATCCTCCTCACTTGGATGGCCAGATCCAGCGACGCCGGCCGGTGGCACACAGCGACGCCACCAAGACAAAGGGTCTGCCCGCTTCGGCCAATTCTAGTGACCAGAAGCGTTGACGATGTTGCTCAGGGCTGAGGTTGACCCTTTGGAGAATTGCTCGTTTTAAGTCCACGTACACCAGAAGGTTCGGGATGGGCATTTATTGGGCAGCCTTCTAGGCTTCCCCCAACAGCAGCGGGATCACTTGCACTGGCCAGCTGTCTGATGGGCACTCACATGCCTCGGCAGTCCTCTCGAAAAGGTCCAGAAAAGCCTCCGGATCATCTGATGGCCCCATCTTAGTGAGAGACATGTGAGCGGCGGGGCTGGAACTGGGGGAAGCCGACCTCGTCCGAACCTCTCGGTCCAGCAAGCTCCGGAACAGCTCGTGGTCCTCCTGCTGGACTTGCTTGGAACCGATCTTCCTGGTCCGCCCATAAGTCCAGCAGGGCTTGATGGTGCTCCTGATGTAGACCCTCGAGCGATGTAATGATCTCCGCAAATGGTGATCCCAATGGTCCTGGCGGAGTTTGCATGGCGGTGTCGTTCTCCTTCCTTCCCGGGTTTCGGCACCAGTGTAATAGTCTCAGGTTCGGTTGAGTGAGAAGGAAGGAGATCGGGGTCGGCGTTCTGAGACTCATGGAAACTTTATTGCATCAAAAATAAAACAACTCCTTCCTGGCTTCGGCGGTCCCACGAGTCCTCAGCTCTCTCTCACACTCGCCAGTTCTCGACCGGCTTATATATCGCCTCACCACGCCAATCACTGCAATGAGATCCAGGTATTAGTCGTTTTCCACTTGAGTCACTTACCACCGCTCGTCTCCTCGCTCTCTCTCCCATCACAGACATCGTTGAACCACGCCTCCCCCACCACAGGGTCTAATATACATGTTGTAGGTTTAGATGATTTGACAAGTTTATACAATTATTCCTGTCCTGTAGCAGAGAATGAGTTGAATTTTTCCTCAGGGGATCTATAGTGCACTATATGATGTGATACTGTGTCTGACGGCTACATGGGTTATAATTTTATTTCTAATAGTATTGATCTTGGAATTAAAAAAGTTCATAGACTCATTACTGGTGTGCTGTTGGGAAAGGTCTGTGTCACAGTAAGGGGTTTTGTCTTGGTTCTCTCCAGACTCCATTAAACCCCTGCCTAGGGACTCATTATTGCACCACCTTTGTTTCCTATCAGGGACACTATAAAGGTTGCACACATTCATACACACATTGCTGATTAATGCCTAGACTGTTTAGCATGTTAGCCTGTTACCTTGTTTTGTTTCTGCCTTGTCTTGCCTTGCCTTGCTCTACCCACGTATTTTGACTTTGGATTGTTTATTGGATTACTCTTTTGCCTGTTCCCTGGATTATACCTGTTTACCGCGTAGCTTAAGTAACATCGAGCTATATGGGAAAAACCAACAAGCTCAGGCTCTCTTTTAGCTCAGTCAGGGAGGAGTTCATCGTCGCACGGACACTGGGAACATCTGCAGTACTCTGGATACAGAGATGCCAAAGTGTCCGGAGCAGGGATTTTGTTGATGGACAGGAATGGAAGTAGAACAAGCACAGGTGGAAGGAAGTAGAACAAGCACCGACTCTGCTAGGGGGAAAGGAAAGACAGAGGCTTGTACAGGAGGAGGTGCAGCTTCAGTCGAGGAAGAGTGAACCATAGCATAGAGCAGTTGCCATGTGGCAGCCACGCAGCCTGGATGGAAGTGGGCGAGCAGGCAATGGAAACGGCAGTATCACTGTGGAAGGACATCTGGAATTGAACCCCTAGAGAATCAAGTTATTGATCAGGGGGTCTATGATGTCCTTCCCATTGTCCATTTCCACCTGTGCACAAAATAGAAACATCTGCATGCCCCCTTTGTTCCAAGTAGGGGACATTAGAACCACATCCTGAGCAGCGTCCTCCAAGGTGCTGGGTGCGGGCCGGACTCCCCCCCGCACTCCCTTGGGTAATCGATGAAGGTACGGACAATCAGAGCCTCAAATCCATTGCTGAGGCAATCAGTAAGAGGATCAAGGACAGCCGACAAACCCAAGTTGCAGCCAAGGACATCCACTTCATCAGGGAAGGACAAAAGCCAGAGAAAGCACTGAAAAAGTGCTCTGGAGGTATGCTCTCCACAGCCCGGGACTGGGTAATGATAGTTGACCTGGAAAGGCAGCTGAAAATTCCAACACACATCACCCAGTCCAAATTGGGACCTGATTTCATCTTGGTCTCTGAGGCCACAAAACAACTGATCTTGTTGGAGCTGGCAGTGCCCTGGGAGGAGAAAATGGAGGAGGCTCAAGAGAGAAAGAGGGAGAAATACCAAAAACTGGTAGAGGATTGTCAGAGGAATGGATGGAGAACCAGGTGTATGCCAGTAGAGATGGGCAGCAGGGGATTTGCCAGTCACTCCCTGAGCAAGGCCTACAGCACGCTAGGTATAACAGGTGTTAACTGAAGAAGAGCCATGGGCAAAAATGTGGAGATGTGAGGGAGCAGAAAAAAAGCTTCCAGATGGCTCCCTCTCTCCAGTTGAGAGGGGATATAGCAGTGGGGGGCAGTAAATGCCACTTGGACAAAGGCCTGGATCTATCAGCCTCAGTTGGTTCCGCCATCTTCAGCTCAGACGTCCTCTTTTTTAGGGTGTCTTTATTCCGCATATTTACACGTCTTTTTTTTAATATAGCCTTGCAGAAAGATCCACAAATCTACGTCTCGTCTGCACGTAACAATTTGTGTCAAATCTACTTTGTTTTTTTCATTAATTTAGCCACTGTTTTGAATGCTTAGGGCTGTGTTTGTTTACTTCTAAGAGAGACAAAAAGTAAAGCTTTTCTACTTTCCTGTCATGCAATACAAAATACCTCTAGTTTTGTTTTCTTCCAGCTGCACCATGCAATACAAAATACCTCTAGTTTTGTTTTCTTCCAGCTGCTCTCCATTTTCCGGGCTGTTCTCTTTAGGGCGCAAATGTGCTCATTATACCATGATGTCAGACTGGTTTCCTTAATCTTCTTCGTAAAGGAGCAAAGTATCTAAAGTGCTATAAAAGAGAGATTCAATAGTTTCTGTTACACCAAGTTTTTCTGAGCTAATGGATATGCTGAGAAATTGAGACAAACCAGGAAGATTATTTACAAAGCAGTCTTTTGTGGAAAAAGGGATGGTTCTACCATATTTGTAACAGGGAGTTGAATTTGCAGTTTAACTATGGAGTAAACACAAGAATACTGTAGATAATGATCCGAGATATCATCACTCTGCTGAAGAATGTCAACGCCATTGACACCAATTCCATTTGACAATATTAAATCTAAAGCATGATTGCAAAAATAAGTAGGCCCTGACACCTGTTGTCTAACCCCAATAGAGTTCAGAATGTCTAGAAATGCTGATCCCAATGCATCTTTTTCATTATCAACATGGCTATTAAAATCACCAACAATTAAGACTTTATTTGCAGCCAACCCTAACTCAAATAGAAAATCAGCAAATGCTTTGATAAAGTCTGTATGGTGCCCTGGTGGCCTGTATACAGTAGACAGTACAAACATCAGAGGGGATTTTTCATTAACACTTGTTTCTCTGGGTAATGTTTTTTGAACCACCATTACCATAGCTCTGAGAAATACTGAAAATATTACTATAAATTATAGCAACACCTCCCCCTTTACCATTTGGATGTGGTTCATGTTTATAATAGTATATATAATAGATTGATGTGCTAAGATGGCGGCGCATCCACATGAAGAGGCTTCTCTTGCTCCCAACAGAACAGTGTTTTCGTGGTTTTTTGTCCTTGTTGGTCCGCCAGTGTTTTTTGTACGGTCTTCATCACGTCTAACGTTCTTTAAGCGCGCATACATTCGTGAGTTTTGCTGCTGATGTCAGCAGAACCACATTTTTATAGTTTAAACCTCTGTCGCAATTCGGACATAGCCTGCAGGTCCTCTGGTCTGCTCCGGAGGCCTACCGCCATGCGCGACCCCCACTACTGCATCTCGCCCACAGCGAGTCGCCCAAGCGCGTGAGAGGAAAGCGAAGAGGGTAAGTGCGGAGGGTATCCGGGTAGGCTAACGGCTAACCCACTCAAGCCAGCTATCCCACCATCGTATCTGGCTAACGTACGCTCTTTTCTACAATAAACTAAAATACATCCGATTACTATGTCTCAACTCAGAGGACTGTAAGAGACTGGTTGTGTGTTTGTTTTTCACGGAAACCATTGCTTAGTCAACGACGGAGCTATTCAGCTTGATCAGCTTAAACAGCTCACACATCTCGTACACATCAATTGACACCAATGATGCGTGGTGCCATGATGCTGTTGTGGTCTGTACACCCTGCTCACGCACCCCTGGTGGAGTTTGATGATTATTCAAGTCCCAGCCGTTCTAATCCCTACCGAGGGAATATCCAGCCATACTGCTCGTTGCTGTATACATTCCTCCAAACTCCCAAACATAAGCAGTAAGGACACGATGGACTAAATGAAACTGGTACCAGCACATCAGTGAGCATCAGACAGCCCACCGTGATCTTTTCCTGATGCCAGAAACGTTCAGAGTGGGCGGGGGCGGGGAGGGGATTGCCTCCTCCGGGCCAGTCCCTTCCTCTCGCAGCGCGCGCTCGGAACAGAGACCAGAGAAACCAGGTTTTAGGGTCGACATCCTCAACCAACCACAAGGGGTCAAATCACAGTAAAAGAGAAGTCACTTACACCCTTTGGTGGTTGCTGGAGAGGACGTCTCCAAATCGTTTCTCCGTCTCCAGTCCCGGATGTTACGCTAACTTTTGTGACTAGAGAGGTGAGTGAACGTCACACATCAGGTGTTTTCCCAACTGCACTGTCTAGGCTCCGCCTTGGCCCGCATTCCTCCACCAATGTGACGGGAGGAGCAAACGACAGACAACAGTGGGCATGGCGTCAGGCCCTCGGAGAGGCTTTTATTAACAGTGACAATCAACCAAAAGAAGAGGAAGAAAGTGTCCAAAAGAGGGAAATAAGTGTCCAAAACAACATGGAATCTCATGGTGTCCTGTGTCGTCTGCGGGGTCCGGTGTGGGTTGGGCAGTTGTTCATAGAGAAGTGGTCCAGGATAAGGGGTGGAGTCTGGCGGTCGCACACTGATCGCCCCTAAAATCCAGTCCGGGGTGCGAGGGGGCGGCGGCTTTCTTCTGCTAGCTGCGCATCCTTCCTCATTGCCCGCAACGCTTGCAGGGGATGGGACGGCCCGGCATCCATGGCCTGACGCCGTCGTAACGGGTGTTGGAATTCGTCAGCCGACTGCGGGTCCTGCTGCCAGCTCAACAGTCTCTGGTCGGCGCGCGGAATCCCTCAACACCTTCCCTTCCTGAGCCCACGAGGACACCAGTTGTGCCATGCATGGGGAAGAGCCACCGGTCCTCGCCAAGGAGAGGCGTGTTGTCTTTTAAACCAGCGGCGGTGATGAGGCTCCCTTATTTTCCTTCAGGTGTTGCCCCCATCACAACGCCGCCAGCCTGACTCTTCCAGTGCCCCTCCCTCTCTCACACACCCCACGTCCTGTCAGAAGCCTGGTGAAGGGCGCGCGATTTTAGAGTACGGTTTTGCCGTTGATAATCAGGGAGGAGGCACTGACGTCGTCCACAATCTATATACATGAAAAGTCTGGTTTCCAAAACACGATAAACAGTCGTTTTTCACAACCAAAATCAGTATTGTAATCTGGTCAGTATTTTAATTTTATCCGCAAATGCAATATCCAAACTGGTTGTTATTCTGTCCAATGGTTTTTCTCCCTTTTCTTTCCAAACCGCGACAAACGCCATGTCTCCCGTTTTGCGAAAAAAGAATGCGATACAATCCCACTTAAACCAAATAACAGCACACCATTTCAACACAACACTGTAGACAGTCCTGGTGGCACTGTTGAATACACCCAGCATTTTAGTTTTTCCTGATCTACTTTGTACTTTGATCAAATAACAAAACAAAAAAATCTGGGTGGTCACGATAAATTGCATGTTAATTGTTCATGTGCATCTCGTCAGTTAAATCCAGTAAATCTCCATCACGTGTGTTTAGAATGGAATGGTATATTGTCTACATCATGAGCCGTAGATGCACTGACGGCTACGCAATATTTGAGTTTATATCATCTCAGATCAAATGCATTCGAGTTATGCAACGTGGCGATAATTGCATAGCTTGTCCGTGTAGGGATTATATTAATGCCATTAATGTTTTTGTTATTACAGCACTATAGCACTAGTCAACTAAATGAATGTAACATGGCAAAGTTTAATGCAATTTTGGAAGTTTGAATGTAAGGGAAATGTCCATTTTGGATTTCCTTCTTTGGTCTAATGTGATAGTGTTGGTTCATGTTTTTGTTCATGATTAATGTTCTATTATTGTTGTAAATTAATTTAGTAGCATTAAAAAGATGACCCCCGTTGAATTCATTTTGGCGGCGATGATTGATTGAATGTAATTTGTTAGTCCAGCGCCTGGCAATATAAGATTATTGACTGCAGTATAAGTTCAGAGGCTGTCCCCATATGTATTCAGCTTAACTTTTATGTTTTTCAACAATATGAAAAATATGTATTTCAATATGAACAATAACTTCTAATCATTGTTTCTAGTGGCATTTATTGCATTTAAGAATTATATAGATATATATATAATATATAAAGTTTTTCTAATACATCTTTGGAAAGATCACATCTGGATTTGAATTTTAATGTTATTATACTAAGATGCTATGTGAAAGTTTGAAACAGAGAACTTTGTCGCTGAGCATTACATATGGTGGGTCCGTACGGGGCAGTTTTAATTTTTTACTTGTTTAGAAGTTGTTAAAAGATGACACTCCATTTTGAAGTGCTGCTTCTTTTAAAAAAATAACGATGAACGATTTTACAACCACTGGACGGTGCCCCCAGCTTCGTGCTTAAGTGTTGCCTTAAAAACTTTAAGGTTGAATTCTTGAATGACAGACAATGACAGACAAAGCAGAATCCCAATAAAAGAGATTAATATGAGCGGTATATTTATTAAATGACTTACATGGATATAATATTAATATATACCCATTTAACTGCCTATATTTTGATTGAAAATATGCCATAATGCCAACACTATCTTGCATTTTACCCGTCTTACCCCTGCTATGAAACTATGGTGTTCCTTGCTGGTATTTTACAAGATGAGGGCAATGAAGCCAGGACACGTAACATTTTACATACACTATTGTAATATGCAAAAATAAAAAACAATTTCAATAAATGTCAAATTTATTTTTGAACACACACACACAAATTTCATTTGTTTCATTGAAACAAAAAAGAAATAGATATATTTTATAGCAATATTGATGCTATTGTCACATTCAAAGTAAAAAGGTCAAAACTAATTTTTGATCTGTGCCGTACTGATTAACATAGTATATTACCATTAATTAATAATGATTAAAAGAAAAGATTAAACATTTTAGGTTAATATCTGAGACATTAAAACAAAAAAAAAAAAAACACTGAAATACCATAATTACTGTTCCTAAAACAGAAAAATAATAAGTTTTATGTAATACCCACTTTTTGATAACAACCAAGTTTTTACATACTTTTCTGATATTTTAGAGTCTTATTCCATACATAATAGGGTTAAGCACTGGCTAACAAATCAAGAAATAGACTGAAATGATTATACCGTAACAAAGCTGGCATTCTGATATTATCAAACCTGCTTTGCACTGTTTCAAAGAAGCAGCCCAAGAAAAAAAGTTTAAAAAGAGATATTATGTGTGGTGCACAGGTGCTTAGAGCCTTCTGCTTAGCTTCTTTAGTTGAACCCATACATATTTTTAGAATTTTTGTATATGATATAAATAATTAGCATCAATGGAATCAGTGCTGTCATCACATTCACATAAATGCAAGTATTATTATTCAAAGAGGTTTTTTGAAACAAGCAAGTTTCACAAGTAAATAATGGTCACACCATATTTTTTTCCATACTGTTTCCCACAGAGTTTTGCAGCTTAAAAATTAAAAGAAAAAAAATTAAAATTGAACAAAACATATGACCACACAAGACAATTAACACTACCACTCTAAGGGTCATATTCTGTTATACTGTAATGGATAACAGATTGAAACATACTCTGTCACACTACATAACCGCTAATTACAATTCAAATCATTGCCTATGGTCTTACAAGCAAAATTATCTGCCAAGTAACAGTAAAAAATAAGAGAAAAAAATCTCATTGTTATTCAAAATCAGATGTGAGTGCCTTACGAAACTTGAAGGGACAGGAAAATAAAGCTTGTGCTGCCATACAATCATTAACAAACAGACTACAGAGAAACCACATACATTGGTTTAGAAGGGGTTTTGTCGAACAAATGACACAATAAGAAAGCTATGGCAAAAAGGATTGTAGAATACCGCCACAGTTATCACAGCAAACAAGAAAGGACTTCATGTTGAATTCAAATTAAGATATCGGTCAGTCTGATGGATGTGAAGTTTGCACTATTTTCCATATTATATGTTTGCTGTTCAGACTAACAGATAGAAAGAAAATCATATACTGTATGTCTTTCTCACTAATGGATTTTATGCATAATTGCAAATGAAATTAATAAAGAAATACTTATCACTAATGATGAGATGTTTTATAGAGAACAGATTGTCAATGAAAAAAATAATTGGAAACAGTCATGTATAAACTTACATTAAGAACATGAACAAAAATTGGAGGTAAATCAAAAACAAGACAAAAGTATCACCCTACAACAAATAAAAAATAAATTAGTAAACAGATTTTTCATCATAAAGTAAAAAACATTATGTTGTGCTGGTGAAGCATCTGAATTTATAATATAGGACACAACCACAAGGGAATGTTGGCCAGTGGCTGTTCACGTTTTTAATTTCAGGTTTCTGATGGCAGAAGCAGAGTCAGAAATGCAAATGTCCAAACAACAATAAAAAGTACAACAACAATGAAAACAACAGCTAACTAACTAACTAAATACACTTAAATCCAGTGTCAAAGTGTTAAGGGCATCATCCACATTTTTCAAATAAAAAAAAATAAAAAAATAAATAATTCTGTCTGCTCAGTAGATTAGTACGGATGCCCAGTAGTGCATGACACAACAACATTAAAAAAGCAAAACATAGGCTCACAAAACACAATGACACTGTGCTCAAAACACAACAAACTTAAAACACAATGACCTTAAACCACAACCTAAATCCATTCTCACAACACAACGACATTAAGCTATAAACCGTTCTTGATTTAACTAAACCCAAAACCAGTAATAATTTATATATATATATATATATATATATATATATATATATATATATATATATATATATATATATATAAAGGAAACCTACTGCAATAACATGCAAATTTACTGGACCCAAACACTTACACACTTTGGTAGGACCTTTCCATTTTAGCGACAGTTTAGCCATGAAACCATCATCGGCATTTGACAGAGGATGGGTGCGAACTCAGATGAGATCACCTTCTTTGTAAACAGCCTGTTTTCTTCTCAGGTTATAGTAGTGCCTCTGCTGCTTAGCCTGAGCCTCATTGCACATTCTCTCTTTAACAGATGAGGCTCTCTCTTGTCGTTCCACTATATGTATAAAGTGGGATTGTTAGGATTGGGTGGTTTTGTTAGAGCTCTTTCTAGTTGTCCTTTTAGTTTACATCCAAAGCTATATCAGCTGGGGGTAAATCCAGTACTCTCTTGCCAGGAGGTGTTAATGGCAAATCTGAACTCTGAGAGCCACTTATCCCAGTTCTGATGATTGTCTTTCACATATAGGCGATCATGGTTTTTAAGTGTCCCCTGTTAATGCGTTCTGTTAAGTTGGTTTGAGGGGTGATATGCTGTAGTCAATTTTTGAATGACACTCCATTGTTTGCATACAAGTTTTATGATTTTCAGGGTAAATTATTGCCCCTCTGTCAGATGCCTATGTAGACCGGGGTTCCCCACCTTGTGAAAAATCTCATCAATGAGGATGCATGCTATCTGAGTGCTTTGGCAACCCATAATGGAAACAGTTCAACCCATTTTTGAATAACAGTCCACAACAACTAACAAATGTTCATGCTGTTTTGGACTCTTTGGAAAAAAGGCCCCATCAAGTCTACACCCAACATGTGTCCAGGCTCTATGACAGGAAGTGGACTGTAAGTAACTCAGACAACTTGGAGAGGGTTGGTTTATACTTTTGGCATGTTTGGCATTCCTTGCAGTATTTCCATAAATCCTTCCTCAAACTTGGCCCAGTAAGCAACTTCCATCAATCTCAATAGCATTTTTTAAGTTGAACCAAGTGTCCACTTAATGGGCTGTCATGTGCATATCTTAAAAAAAACTCTGGTCATGAAAGTTGGTATTACTAGAAGTAACTTTGGTCCTCTTTGTCCATCTGGTGTACTGTGGAACAGGAATCCATTTTTGAATTACATAATGAATTCTAGATGGATCTGAACTTGTCTGTGACTTAGCCTTTATGCACAACTACTGTACTTCTGGATCATTCTGTTGTGCTGGTGTTAAATGTATGACCAGTCAAAAGGCAAATTTGCTGGGGCTTCAGATTCTCTGGTGGCTTTGACCATGGCAATCATGTGTGTTGGTAGGGTTTAAGCTTTGGGATAAAGTGTCTGGGACAACATTACACTGTCCTTTTCTGTACTTAACCTTAAACTCATAAGCTTGAAGTCAGATCTGTCCAGCGAGTTAATAATCTGGATGAAGGCTTGGGATGTTGGAAGACCCAAATTGAAGCCGTGTGTGATCAGTGATTACCCCAAATGGTGTTCTTTCCAAATAATTACCTCAATTTTCTATATAGCCTACACACAACTCCAAGACATTCCTTTTCGATGATGCAGTGTATGAGTGCCTCTGCTCCTCGAAGAAGTCTAGATGCATATGCAATCGCACACGTTCTTGTCCATCAATCTCTTGTGTCATCACAGCTCAAAGGCCAATTCCTTACTTGCATCAGTTTCTGCCTTGAAGGGGTTTAAGTTGAAATCGGGAGGGAAAAAGTACAGGGAACCATGGTGGTAACATCCAGCCAATCCACAAAGATCTTTGTAAGTCTTTGAGAGACTGGGGGTACTGGGGAAATCACAAATAGCTTCCAACTTCTTAGAAGGGTCTGTTTTTTATTCCTTCAGAGGATACCACATAGCCTAGGAAAGGTAAGTGATCGCTGCACAAGGTTACACTTCTTTGAGATTCAACGTGAAGACCGGATTGTTGGAGACAGTTAAAGACTTGATCCAGGTGTGGTAAGTGTTCTTGTTCATTTTTTGAATACACTACTATATCATCTATGTAAACAAAACAACACTTCCCTCTAATGTCTTTGAGAACAAACTCCATCAACCTGTGAAATGATGCTGCCAGGTTTTTAAGGTCAAATGGAAGGCTAAAAGAATTCAAATTGCCCTGCTTGCAAGGTCCTATGAATACTGTCAGGTTTGTCAACTTCCAGTACCGCTCTCTTCAGATCTAGAGTGCTGAATATTGATGCTCCATGCAAAAGATTCCCAATATATCTTGGATCTGGGGGGCATGGATAACCATCCAAGGCGGGGTTTTTGTATTCAGTCCACGATAATCCACTTAATAACTCTCAAATCACCTCCTTTTTTTAGGTACAATGACAAAAGGTGGAAGCCAATGGGAGATACTCGAGGGACATATAATATTCTTACTTATCAGCTCTTGAATTTCTCTGACAATGAACTGTTGTCTAGGTACTGGCACTCCTATATGCTCTCTTCCTAACAGGCATTTTATCTGTTGTGATGATACTGTGTTTTACCATTTTGAGTGACCATTTCTGTGTGTAAAAACGGTTGGCCAATTTCTCATTGACTTTCTAGTTGATTTTTAAATTGATCAGAAGATTCTGATTTTAGGACCAGTTGGTTGATTGACTGTAAGGTTTCTACTGTCATTTGTGGTGTGTAGGTAGGGCAAGATAGAAGTGGAGTAAAGGTTTGGAAGATTCATGGGACCACAATGGAAACTTCTGCACAGTACCATCATCCTTGGAAGGAAAGCTATATTACAAGTTCTTGAAATCTAATATTATTCCTAAAGTCATCAAGAAATCCATACCCAGAATGACTGTAATGGTTAGATCAGAGTCTCTCATTACATACAGGGTTAGCTTGAACGGCTTACCTTGAAGTTCACACTACCAGTCAGATTTTCCCAAAGCTATTTGGCTTTGGCCATTTGCCAGCAGAAATGTTTGTCCATTACTTGATTTCCATACCTCATGATGTTTCAATTGGTCTCAATAGGATTCCTGGATCAAAAGAAAGCATACTTCCTGTATCGATGACAGCTTGTAGGTACCTGTTTCTCAGCAAGATAGGTAAAAGGGGAAATCATATTAGGATCTTAATATGGGGAGAACTTTGGCTAGATTGCATTACTCTAGTGTTAGCATACGGGGGAGGTTTAGAGACTGTTTCTCGGATTAAGTTGTAACTTCTTCTCTTTGAGACCTCAGAGTTAGCATTATTCCCTGGTACCTTTTGATTCCCTCCAAATGTTTCTCAATTTGTGTGCTTAATTCTGACTCAATTCACCTACTTCTCGCACTGTTCCACGCAGTAGGCTTGGTCAGCACGGGGTTACAGTTTCTAAGAGAAAGGACTGCAAGATCTCTCTTTCTGACATATCCTTTTTTCCATTTTAAACAAAGGGCTCTATAGTGAAAAGCAAAATCAGCGTATGCTCCTCCTATTGCACCTTGTTTTCTCTCTCTATGAGCCTTCTAGCTGTTTTCATCCTCATAGTCTTCCCTTTTAAAATTGAATGGAGGGAAGAATTTCTAAAATTGCTCCCAGGTCTTTACATTTTCTCTCTTTTCAGCCACCCACTTTTTGCTGTGTTCTTTAAAACAGAGGTAAGAGAAGTTAAATCTCATAGTCAGACAGTGGTCAGATGGCTAGATATTCCTCACATGCAGCTCAATAAATGTAACTGGATTCATCATTTTCACTCGCTATTAAAGTTTTGGAACTCTATTTTTTACAAGTGAAACTGCTGAAGGGATTCCAGAAACAGACATCTGGGTGTGACTTGGTGGAACTCAATAGGTTTGATTATTGCCTTGGGAAACTGAGGAAGGCAGAGAATAGAACTATGGAGAGCTGGATGAATAAGGGTTGACCTCTAGAGGGATAAGAGATTTTAACTTATTGTCAATCTAAGGTGTCTCTTCATTTTAAACAGTCTTACCATTGAAGCGACCCAAGTCTTGGATACTAAGTTCAAGTTTTTTGATGAATTCTTGAACATTCTCTCTACCATTCAATAATAGCTTAATCGGTCTTCCAATTTCTTGCAACTTGTCTCAATTCTGCTTGAAAAAAAAAAACTCTCACCCATCTTTTATTACATTCTTCCAGTCTTTGTTCCATATTTGTGAATCTCTCTCCTCTAGCTGCAAGTCATCAAACTGTCCAAAACAGAAGATAAAGGGTTGAACCACATTTCTTTCTTCTGGGGGTGGAGGTGTTGGATATGGTCAGGAAATGTCATCAACATCCTCAACAACTCTTTCCTCCTCATCTTCCAGAGCCGTATATACAGTTCACTGAATGTGCTGATCATCTCTCAAATGAGGTCCCTCCTGGTAGAAAAAATCTCTTCAGTGGTAAAGAATCAAGCTGAAGCGTCAGGTTTGCACTCACCTCTGTCTCTAATATGCTGATTTTGATTTCTTCCATTTTCTTTCTGTTAAACAAAACAATAAACGTTACAATAAGCAATGGGGTCCCTGTTCACGCGCCATTTATATAACCGCTTCCTCGATTTAATCTAAACCCAAAATCCAGCAATACATTTTTTATAAAGGAAACCTACTGCAGCCACATGGTCCATTTAATAAAGCATAAACACAAACCAAAGACTTTCAATGAATGCAAAATCTTAGTAGTTTATATTTAGTATACAAAAAAAACACAAAAAAAACACATTCAGGCCAACTTCAATTCAATTTCAACCTTCCATCATAATTATTCATCCCAAATCCACAAACACCAAAAATGTATATAGAGTTCAAAGGCCAATCAATGTCCATGGATGATACAAGTAAGGATAATAAAGAGAATAAAGTCTTATCTGAATTCCTCAAAGTCCCATAATGTCCAGTATATCCTCCAGAAACCGATCAGTCTTAATCCATATGCTTGCTGTCTCAATACTTAGAGTCCATGGACAATAAAAAGGTGATTGTCCTCTGATGAGTTGAAGAGCTTTGTGTATCAAGGAACTTATACAACTTCCTCACATTTTACGTCTTCTCATCGGACCATAAACCTCCAGAAAACAAACAAATCCTTTTTAAAGTTTAGCATAAAACAAATGTTTCTCAACCAGGACTCAGCAATTGCATGGCAAGGCCATGCTCCAGCCTTTGCATGCTAGCACCTCTTCCTTTCTACCATGTTACATGAGTTATACCCATACATGTTGCCATCTAGTACCCCTAGTGGTGAGGAGAGAACTTACTCCTGTAACAGGCTTGTGACTGTTATAAAGCCACAAACACAACGACATTCTCACAACACAAATGACATTAAGCCAAAAAACACAACAGGAAATGCTCCCCGACCACTATAGGGCAGTTGGTCTGCAGAAACGCAGCTAATATACTCTATGCATGGCACACAGCCTCACGTATTTCCTGTGAAATCTCAGGACTCCATTAAGGTTCCGCTCTGTATTCTGCCGTGTAGTGCATTACCAGCCGCAATCTTTTGTCAATAAATGATGATTATAGAATAATATTTATATATTTATTTATACATATTGCTATAATATAACAAATTAAGTATACTACAGTAATATAATTATTTAATAAAAAGAGTTCCATAAACATCTGTGGAGCGGAGGTTTACACAGCTATTGCTGTAATCCCGTTTTGTGAGGCTCCTCAAAGGTTTTTCACACTTCTCCCCTGGATGAAGAAACTTGAAATAATTGGATTCAGAGTAAGTAACGCAAGATGTAAGAAATTTTATCACTTCTGATACTACAGTCTGCAGGTGCCACTTCAAAAAGAATGACAACAGCATGCCAATCTACACTAGGTAAGATCTAAACCCTTATTACTATATTAATGTAGGCACAATGTAGGCCTATTGTGAATTTTTAAATACATATTTATTTATTTTTTTGTCACTGTAAGGCTTCGTTTAAAAACCTCTTTGTGGGACAAGGTAACATGTGCTAACGGATTAATATGATGATTCACCTAAAAAATAAAATAAAGCGTCATCATATACTCACCCATTAAGTCATTGTAAACCCATATGTATTTGCTTTCTTCATTGGTATACAGAAATGTTGTAAATAATGTTACTGTCAGTCAGCTATTTAGATAGACTCCCACAGTGAAGAAATTCATAATGGCTTAGGAATGACACGAGGAGAATAAGCAAAATCCCAACTAAAATCTTTTTTTTTTTTTTTTTTATTTTACTTGTATGTCATACATTATACATTTTTAAAGTATCCTTCAGGTTCAGTGTAGGCAAACTAACTTCTTTTACATTGTTTGGTGTGTATTTTCTGAAAACATGTCTCATTCAATCTAGATTTGAGATGTAGAACCTTTTAATGGCCTTTTGGAGAGTTTATTGAACCTGTCCTTCACATGGTTTTGTGAGACCAGAAGCACGAAGCTAGCCAAGCAACGCAGGACAGAAGTTTTCATAACAAGCAATGCAATGGTAAATATATGATATTGTATTGTTTTGTAGGTAGAGAAAGAAAATGGAATTAAGATTTATTTTCATTTTTTGATGCACACGTTTACATTCATGTATCATAGCGTTATTTGTGTACTTATTTTTACCAGTGTTAGTCTCTGCAGCCCTTCGATGAGTTCTCCTCCTCGTCATGGTCACCCCTTTCAGCTGATGGCTTTCACAGAGAGATTCTTGCCTTGGGGGGGGAGCCACACGACCGGAACGAGGAGGTTGGATAACCCTCTAGGAGTGGTGATTTGGTTTTATTTGTACAGACCTGGAAAGCCATAAAATGTAAATATAAATATTATTGAACTGCAAATATATATATACAACTTTGATAACAGTTTCTTTGCCTCACTCAGTTGTAATGTAATCATGGAAATATCCACACGAACATTTTTTGAACTTTGATACAGTGTAATAGTTATGTGTAAAATACAAAATACTCAATAACTGTGGGATTGTGTAAATGATATAAGCTAATATGGGTTTTTTTTTACACTTCTGCCACTTGGAGGACTGATAGGGAAGGTAGATCACTGGTGCTACCTACTGTAAATAGTCTTCCTGAGATGAAAAACAAAGGTATATTGTAAATTGACCATTAAAAAAACAAAATTAACCTTTTCCCACCATTCACTAAGCATGTTGCATACAGTCATGAATGGAGCCTATATTCAATATGTTTGTGTTTTTGTCTTTTTTCCTGGCTATGTGCTAATCAAATAGGCAGGTTATATAATTATGAATAAAGCAAGATATGAAAAGATGATGTAACAATATTAGAACACTCTTAAACCAAAACCTTTTTGTTAGAAAAAAGAGGTAGCAATACAGGTCCATTTGTTGTCTCTCTAAAGGTACATACTTGCATATGTAAAATTTAAAGTACAAAATGTATCTTTTAAGGTACAATTTGTTGTACCTTGTAAGGTACAATTATGCACCTCTCCATTTGTACATTGTGAGCTTTTTTTCGAGGTGTAAGGTAAGAATATTTGTCCCTTTGGCCTATTTGTACCTTAATAAGTTTAAATATAAAGTGCAGGAATTAGTGGATGCCTGGAAATGGGTCATCTCTCAATATCAGAAATACAAGTTCAACCTATACTATCGAAACTCAATAATTGTCAAACTAAATTAACGTAACGTTTTGAGATATGGTGCAAAATAAATCAGAATGTGTAAAGTTTTGAGGATATGGGCAAAACAAATCTGAATGTTTTTTTTTTTTTTTTTTTTTTTTTTTGTGAAGTGTCCCTTTGAACTGCATGTTAATGAGGATTAGGTAATCATTTATATTAACCCACAGTATTGGAAGAATTAGATTTTCAAACCCTTTACCCTATTTATATTAGAATAAACACACACAACGCTAGCCACTTTAGTTTAGGTTCTATTGAAAGGATCTAGCTACAGGCTAACCAGAGTTTGACATCCGGCGGAAGCATAAATATTGCCGCGCGGAAGGATACAATGAGTGAATCGATAGTGATCCAACTGTTCCGTCCCCGGTCAGTAAGCCGATCAAAGGTGGGAGTATGAAGCTTCTACATTTATCCCACGGAGGATTTTAATCACGGAGTTATTTAATTTTGGGATAGAGGTCACTGAAGAGGAGAAGTAGCACCAAAGGTAAAGTGCATTTGAATTTCTTAATCAGTGGTTTGTGGTGTTAATTCAAGTTGCCAGTTAACTTTTACTGTTAATGTTAGCGCTTAGCTAAGTTCATACTCTGTTCAACATTAGCTAGCTAGGACGTCACATTTGATTGATTGCCATTATTAAAACTTTAACTAGCTAACGTTAATAAAAACATTAATTATATATACAATAAGTATAAATAAATATTATTATTATAAGTAGCCGTAACGGTCTTTGGCTACAGTTCACTATCGAAGTTACCCGGTGACTTTCGGGCGGCAAAACGCGTCTCATCCAATTCTGCCACCGAAAAGTTAACGTTAACGTGAAATACGTAATGAAATAATTAAAATACCTCAGACAAAAGACTAATGGGCGCAAAAAAGTTTTTTTTTTCTTTCTTCTCTTTTTTTCCCATCATTATAGCTTAGCTATAAAACTACTGCGCTAGAGGTGGATGAGAATCTTTTGTGCTGCCGAAGGCTTTTGTTCTGACTTATGTGGAGCTTAGCTGGACTTCCGTCATAGGAAACGATCAAAACGATAAAAACCTTTTTGCCTGCCCAACAGTCTCTTGTTCCTGGAATATTTTAATGCTAAGCAAATCCATTTGGGCGGAATGTGTTCTATCGAGAACAGTGAGGGGTTGAATATGATTTAGTCTTAATTTTGTCATCAACCGGTTCAGAACATCTTCAGAAAAACCATGTAACGCTACGTTAATCGTATTTAACACTAACGCTTAACGTTTAATTACCACACATCAGGTTAACTGACAGAACTGACCAACGGTTGCTAACCTCCCTTTCGAGTAACAAGCACATTACTAACCTTATCTAGCTGCTGTTTATACAAATAAACCACGTACTTACTGGCTAATGGTTTTAACTTCCTTTCAAGACTTTCCCCAGCTGTCCTGAAAACGAAATTGATGATGAGTGATATTTGCTTGTAGAAGGCTTAGAGATTTGCTAAATGGGATGGACTGTCAAAGACAGCTTCATTAACAAATCTCCATTCCTTAAGAGTCCATGTAAATATGGTTCCATACTAATTTCCCTACATTTATTGTGGGAGTTTTCATAGTAAATTACTTTCAGCTGTCTTTTTTTAATTTTAAAAATCCTAAATGATAATGTTGCTGTGACATGTTTTCCATGTTGTTGCTTTTTTGGTTTTAGGAAATGGGCCGTCTTCTATGATGGAAATGAATATCAGGCCGAAGATTCGAAGATGGCTTTAAGGTCCTAGTACTCCAAAGCAAGCTTAGTTTTGACTCAAAGGAAATCTCCCCTTTGCAGATCTGGCTTTGGAGGAAAGAGAGGCCTGCTCCTCACCGTAGATGTCCCTTTTACGTGATCGACTGATCAGCCAGCGGTCATCCCATAGTGTTGTTGAGCCCATTTAATCTTTAATTTCTTTTCTATTTGTTCGTCAGACAAGATAAGGTCTAACTCACCAAAAATACACCTCGTACATTCAATGCAATAGACTTCCTTTTTTTTTTTTTTTGTAGTTAATTTTCAGGGATTGATTTTCAGAGCTGCAAATCCTGACTGTTGCCGGGGGATCCTGTTCTAGGAGAAAATGCCCATTCCCTAATTACACTTGTGGAGGTGTGCACTCTGTACTATAGTTTTTTTTTTTTTTACATCCTACAGAGACTGGGAGAATTATATTGTATCCCTTGGATGTCTTTCTATTTCATAATACAAAGTGTCTCATGAAGCTATCAATGCTGGGCCTTGGTGTGATACCATAAATGGCAGCATAGTGCAAAACCACACTGCAGCAGTGGAGAGAGCTGTGCACTACATACAAAAATATGGTGTTTTTTGAAAATTCAACCCATTTAACCCTATTCTGAGTACAACCTTAAAATACAGCTATGAATGTCTGAAAAGGAGCATAATATGGGGGCTTTAAGTCCTCATTCATCGTGAGATGTTTTTTTTTTTAGTGTAAGGTGTGTAATGTTTGTATATATTATATAGATAAGATATATATATATGAACAGTTTGTTGTTGTTGTGTTTTTTTTTTTTTTAAAATGAATGTTTGTGGTAGATTTAAGGTAACTACCTTTATGATCTCTTGCAGGATCAGCCACCATCCCTATCCTACTGTATAACCTGAAGCTGTCGCTGACTGGAGGAGTGTGCTGACTCAAAGGGGCACTGCAGTGGTCAAACTGGATGGGCAGTCAGTCTGCAGGCTTTTTGGTTTGGAGTAAGGTGTTGCTGCTTTTAGCCATTTCATCTATAACGAGTATATATCCATCTCTGAAGAACACCCTGATTTTCTCATTCAGCATATGTTCTAAAAAATGTCTGAGGTTGATGATAAGCTTCCTACCTGTTAGTGTGACTCAGGTAATTAACATTTTAGCTTGATCAACAACCGCAATGCTTCATGCCCATTCAGCTGTCCTAAATGCTCTCGGCTACTCTCACATTGATGAAGTTAATCCAGCACATCGGACTTGTTCATGCACATGAGCCACATTTTATTTTGGGATGTTACATTGTATGGTTGTGAGATGAATTATTATTGAATCTGTGAATTAAACTGTTTTCCATTTAAGGACTAAAATAAAATGTCTAAAAATTCAGTTAGTTGTTGTTTGCCTTTATTTTCTTCTTCATAATTCTTCTTGGCTGAATAACAAGGAACTTTATTTGCCACTAAAAAGATTTTTATAATAAACGATGTCACCAAGGTGGTACTTTTAATGGGACAAAAATTGTACCTTTTTTCAGAGGTACTTTTTTATTTGTACCTTTAATCACAGGTACATTATTGATCCTCCCAGGTACAGCATTGGCCCTTAGAAGGTAAGCAAAATGCAATGGTACAATTAGCCACTCCCACTCAGCTCAAGGTACCGTAGTGTACCTTTGAGGGTACCACCTCTGAGTGACAAGCTTTTGTTTCCTTAAAGGTAAAATTCGTTTGTACTTTTTTTTTCTGAGAGTGTATACTCTACTCTTAACCACTCAGCCATGAAGTTTCTCTCTCTTGGAAAACAGGACCACCATCTCACTGACAGGAACTGGCTTGACTCTCTAGGCATACCAATGGGACATGTTAATATTAGTAAATCAAAGTTTAATGGAGTATGTCAATCAATAAAGAAGGTGATCATTCTCTTTTCTTACCATTGTTCTAGTTTTGTGCCAGTTTCCTATTCCATTCAGTGCACAGCTCTGTACAGGAGGAACTGTGCACTCGATTCTTAGTTCTGAATAGTGTGCTGTGCTGGTACAGTGCCGCAAGCAGTATGAATGGGGAGTCCTTTAAAACAATCTGTAGAAGATAATTACATTGAGTTACATATTTAATTGATTTCAGATACATTCCTGATTTACTTTCAGTTGCATTTTTAAATAGTTACTATATTTAAAATAAATTATGAAGAATAATTAATATTCTACATAATGTTACAAACATGCCAATAGACTGTAAAGAGACTGTAATATTTCCCCAAAGTGAAGTGATGTGACATACAGCCAAGCAGGGACGTGACGGGACCGAAATTCAGCCTGGACTTTAAGAGCTGGAGAGGCCTTTTTACTGCTTGAGTACCCTTGGTGCACGAGCAGGATTTTGCAGTTATTTCTTTCATTCTAATAGTGTTTTTTTATGGTATAAAAAGCAATCCAGGATTACGCTTGTAGACCTTCAAGAAGCTTTTTGGGATAACACCTGCCTCTCCAGGTTGTATAAGCAAGTCCACCGCCACTGAACACAACCAGGTCCAGCAAAACCTAATCTCAAAACACATAAGTCACACGGTATACCGCGAACTACCAGCATGTCATGTGTACAGTCAGTCAGAGTGATAAAATAGTTATAGCCACTCACACCCACTCATACTCCCTCAAAACTTACAATGCAGTCCCATTCAGCCAGATTTCTGTGTGTGTGTGTGTGTGTGGTTGTGTGTGTGTGTGTGTGTGTGTGTGTGTGTGTGTTTTTTTAACCAACTTTCAACTCTCCCTGCCTTCGCCTCTACTTCCTGTGCTGGACTCCTGCCTCTGTCTGTACTGGTTGTACTGCATGAGAAGAACGGACGTCACTATATCTTATTCTATCTATGTCCTTCCTCATTCCCCACCCACTCCTGCACACCTCCCCCCTACCTCTCACCCTTCTTCTGCTCTGCTTTCTCCTCCTGCTCCTCCTCCGCCTCCTCTCTCCCCTGCTGCTGCCTCCTCCTTTCTTGCTTTTCTTCTCCTCCTCTCTCCTCCTGCTCTGCTTCCTGTCTCCTCCTTTCTTCTTGCGTGCGCCTCCTTCTGCTGCTCCTCCTCCTCTCTCCTCCTCTGCTCCTTCCTCCCTCCTTTTCTATTCTCCTCATCTCTCCTCATCACTATGACTGCGGGTCATCATCAACTGTCCCTCTCCATCACATGACCTTACATGCTAATATAGAGAAGGCAACTGACCTTTATAACATACATACATATAGAGGTCCTTCGAACATTCCCTTTCTTATGACTTTTGTGCCCCCCCCTTGTCGCACTGCGTTGCCATGCAACAGGCGTTTGCAGGACAACGCAGGATTTCTAACCCATAGAAGACGTGGTGGTGACAAATGAGATCCTACGAAGAAGATCGAGTCCGAGCTTAGGCCCCATCGGATGGTTAAAAAGCACGTTTTATCTGAATCGCTTTAGTGGCCTGGTTCCCAAATCATAAAAAATCTATTTATTATAGAAGACGTTTGTACTACGTTATACGAGTCATTAATGTATTTTAACTTATACGTTTCAGAAACTAGTATTTAACTGAAGCTATAGATTGTGAAATTAAATATTTCTCATTGTAAGTGGTTTTTTTAGTTAGCTTAGATAGTAGCATAGCATACAGCTAACTAACGTTATCCGATGATCGTGCTAGTGGAGCTTTACCTGAGCTTCTACTGCCCTACCGTATTCACAGCAATTCAATGTAATTATGTCCTTATTTTTTATCGTAATAATCAGCACAATATGTTACAATTACCTTTTTTCAAATAAAAGAACATAAATAATGTTTTTGTGTATATTACTATTTTTCTTATTAACAGTTTAGACAGCTCATTAGCTACAAGTTATTCAAGACAGATTTAGATCAGGCATACTAATGGGGGCCTAAGCTCGACCTCATCTCTTCAATAGGACTCATTTGTTCACCACACCAGAATGGACATTTTCTTAGTGGGACCATACAATACAATCGTTTTTAAATCAATAACTCTTTTCAAATCATATTTTGTGTCATTTATCACTAAGGCCCGGGGTGACAGACTGGATACGTGCATGCCTTTTTTTTTTCGCTCCCATTTTAACAGGTTAGAGTGGTGACACAGGGCCTGGCCCCGGAAACGCGGGCATGCAATTTAAAGAAAGATCTATTTTTCACTACCGAAAAGCGTGTTGAAGCGTTTCCCACCAAAAAGAATAGGAAAAGTGTTTAGTCTTTTTGACACGAATAAAATTAAAAATTACTTTTGATATTTGAGAGTCTCTGGGTTTTTGACTAAAGAAGAATAAATGAATTTAAAAAAAGTTCACCAGAGGCTTATTTTTATTTTTTTTTTTTTCCCCAAGTTTATCATATTATGTACCTACAGCAGCGCCGCGTCAAACACTTTTTGGTGTGCAAACCAGGCAAGACTTTAAAAACGTACCAAACCCACGCAGCTTCCCTAACAGAAACCCCGCTCACGCAAGACCAGCCAGCGTTCGCCGCCGCTCGCGGTAATCGTGCCTTTTCCCATCCATGCGCTGGGCCCTTTCCCCTTCTCCCTCCTGCCACAGCACCCTTTTTAGTGCGGAAAAGGGCCCCTTAATTTTTGGACTTTACTGCCCTTGTCCAAAAATTTTTTCTTTTTCATTTTTTTTTCGGCCCCACCCATTTTTTCTCTTCTTTTCCCCCTTTTTTTCGCCCTTTTTTACCGTCTGTCTCTGTTTGCATTCACACAAATCAACCAACCAAATAAACTCCCTTTTATCGGCGCCTTTTAGCCAATCGGATGTCAGGAAATACGAGGTCATCCAATTGGGAGGGGGCCGCTCGTATCCCCCCTTAAGATTTAATATTGGGTTTTGGGCCCGTCTGAAAAACACACACACAGACGACCACGCTGCGTTCCCCTGAGGGAGCGGCGGCCACAGGCCCGGGACGGGGAGCGTATCTATAAAAAATAAATAATAAAAAAATTTGACCACCCCCGATTCGGCCCTGAAATGGGCCGGCCCTTCGGGGTGTTCCGGTTTCCCGATTGCCAATCCGCCCGCAGCCCAAAATATGGGGGCCCCTCCCCAGAATCTGCTCGATTTAACCCATCCAAGTCACACCAAGAGTGAACCCACACAAAGTCCCCCCCTCTTTAACAATTTCTGATTATTTTTCTTTTTACTGAAAAATTCTTCATTTTTTTGTTGGGGTCCTGGAAAACTGCATATTAAATGTTAACAATTTAAATTAAAGCTTTAGGTTACAGTAAAAAAAAATAAAATAATTTAAAATATAACAAACTGCCAAATGTCAACAATGCCCTTCCCCAAAGAATATAACTTTAAATACAATTACAGTCCACACCCGCAATGTAAACTGTTTTTTGAGCGCACGCCGTCCGCTGTTTTAAATTCTCAAGGCCTTTTAAAACAAATTTGATTGCTTCAAAATTTTTATTGTATCAGTTGGAAAAAAAAAATTCTGAAAGTGTTCCAACTAACGTTCTCGTGCCTTTATCATTTTAGCTTTTTGTAGCTCTGCTATTTTTTTTAATACTGAAAACGATTTTTTTCTTTTTGTTATGTAATTTTCTTTAAAGTTTTTGGGGTGAAGGGCCTTTAAGGGTTTTTTCAATTCCCCGACAATCTAAAAAAGGCAACAGATTTTTAAAAAACTTTTTAAACAGGTTTAAGAAGTTCCCGTCACAGCAAACACCTATCCCGCCCACCGATGCAAATAAACGGGGATTACTGGGGGCCCCGCTGTTTCTACTAATCTCTTTCCAGTTTTAAAAAACCCCGACGCAACCCAAATGTTTGGGCCCCAAACGGCCCAAATCCCCGGCCCGCGTGAAACCATGCGGGCCCAGAGTTGGGGCCGGGCTGGGCCGAAACTGCTTGCTGCCGGGGGCTGAGTTGGGGCGGGGGGTTTAAAAACTAAAACCCAACTTTGTCCCGCTATTTTTGTTTCTGATCCCAAACGGGGCAGCAGCTTTTTACAGCCTTATTTTCTAGTTTTCTAAAACGATAGAACAATACTCCCCAAGTTGTGAATTGAAAGTAACTTTTAAACGTTTTATTGCCTTCCTTTCCCTGGGTAAAATTTATTTCGTAACCCGGGGGAAATTCCTTGAAAAAGAAAACATCTCTCCCCAGGGCCTTTTTAAAGGGTCTAAGGGAAAAAAAAATGGGTTTGGGTAGAGTCCATTGGGCAAGAGCAAGCTAAAAAATGCCCAAAAAAAAAATAAATTTTTGATTTATTTTTTTTCTCAATTCCCCCAATCCCATTTCTTAAAAATTATCAGGATTCAAAAAATTCAAAAAAACACGTTTTTTCATTTAAAAAACGATTACACAATTAAGTTTCCCCAATTCCAACCTTTTGGGGAAAAGGCCCTTTTGCACACTCACTTTCCCCATTCCAAAACGGGCCCGCCAGGGTTTCTCCGGCGTCCCACGGGGCACATACGTCTAACAAATATGGGATTTTTTCACTTTGGGCCCTTCAAGATGTCCCAAAAAAACGGTCCCAACGACTTTGGGCGAATCATACAAAAATTATGTCCACTTCGCCCCCCAAAAAAGAGAAGGCTTCAAATTGAATTTCAAACACATCCCAAATTTTTAAGGTAAAATCTGGACCTGTTCCCGTGTTTTTCATGCCCATACATGCAGCTTTTCTAGTTCATAGCGCAGCAGGGGGCGTAGGGTTTTTTACTATTATTTGTCCCAAACCCAGCCAATTTTTCCCCTTCCCCTTTTTCCAAAGTCAGTTTCAAACAGGATTCAAACACAGGAAGGGAACGTTTGGGCTTTATGTACGATCTAGAGGGAAAACCAAAAGCCCACAGCTTAACCCTAAAAAGAAAGTTTTAAACTGCAGGTTCACGCAGATTGTTCTGGGTTTATGAGACGGGTTCGTTTGGGCCCAATTTAAAGTTTCCCGTGAAACATTGCCTCTAATAAGCTAAAGGGGTTTTTTTAAAAACAAATTTTCATTTACCATACCATAAATAACACGTTTTGTTGGAAAATTTATCGATATTTAAAAAATTAAAGCTAATCACTGGGATTTTAAGAAAAATGAGTTCTGTTTTTTGGGCCTGCATTGACACACGTTTTGTTCCCCTGTTGGGGGTGATATAAAGTGAGATAATAAAAAATATAAATAAATTTTTTGGGTACAATTTTAGCTCCTCCAAAAAGTTTAGGGAGTTATAATTGTTTTAGTAGTTAATAATTTTAGGCGATGGTTCCCAAAATTGTTTTTTTTGTTTAAAAAATTTCACTGTACCATGGGTTTTTCTTTTTTTAAAAAAAGGACTTTTTTTCTATTTTAAAAAATTTTTGGGATTTTCAGATTTTGCTTTGGGTGCCCGTCCGGGGGCGCTACAAAGCTGCCATGACCTTGTGGCATTTCAGCGTGTGTAATCATTTTGGGAGCACGTTTTACCCCAAATGCCTTTTTTCCCCTTGCATCAAACCCCGGTTTCCCCCAAAACACAGCGGGACAGAGACTGAAAGAAATGGGTAAGCCCCAAAACCTGGTAACTAATTTTTTTAACCCGGGTAAATTTTCTACTTAATTTTCTTTTTGGATGTTTGTGTTTATTAAACCTTTTTTGTTCAAATGGGAGGGGGTTTTAAAACCGGTCTTTTAAGACATGGGAAATTTTTTTCAGCCAGAACCCCAAAGGGAAAAAAACTGATGGAAGGGATTAGGTTATTTATTTTTTTTATCATTAAAGGAACCCACATTTTTTTCATATTAACTATGTATTCCCTTTTAAATAATGATTTATGCATACCTCTCTCGGCTTTGTGCGTCACTTAAATTTCTCTGGATAACTAATGGAAACTTAATGGGAAAGGCAGAATAGCACTTGGGGAAAACTACTATTTTGCACTTTTGGGCCCCTTTTTACTCGGCGCCAAATAAAATCATCACTTTTTTAAAAAGGGTATTCTGTGGAATTCTGCGCCGAGTCCCAAATGGGTCTCAAGTGCCCAATTAAATAGTAAATGCATTTTCTGTAGTAATCCCGGGGGACCCCCGAAAAGAGTAACTTTCCCCAAAAAAAAAAAATATAAAACATTGTATTTTTAAATAAATAAACTTTTTTTTTGTTATTTTGTTCAATTTAACTTTTAATGTAACTTTTCTTTATGGCTTTTATTAAAAAAAATTTAAAAAAAAAAATTATTTTTTTTTTTTTCCCCTAGGAGCAAATTGTTTAAAAGGGGGCGTTTTACCCTGGGGAACTTTCCACCCCCCCGGGGGGTGAAATCCCCCCATGATTTTCCAAGGGATGTGGGGCCCCCGGGAAAAAAAAATGGCTAGGACATTAATTTTTCCTCTGGTTTTCCCTCGCTTTTTTAAAAGTGCAAGAAGGGAAGGGGTTTAAACCTATCATATGGGCCGCAAAAGGTTTTTCCCAAAAAATGTCCCCCCCCCGATGCCCTTTTCCCCCCCAGCTGCCAAATTCAGGGGGTTTCCGGCCCGGGAAACCCCTACCCGCCTTTTGTCTGCACTGAACATCCGCGCACCCATTTATGTCCCCCGGAACAAAATTAGAGAACGCCACAAAATTCCAACATCCCAAAAGAGCAAATTCCTGCACGATGGCAAACCCAAATGAGGCGGGGCCCCCCACACCTCCTCCAAGTTCAGAGAGGTTTGTCCACCCCCCGGGGCCCGAGCCTGCTGAAAAATCTTGCCAAAAACTTTTTAACCTAACCCTCAGACGCCCAATGAAAGGGGTTGACATGGAAAACCGCGCATTTTAAAGGGGTCTGCCGAGGAAGGAGGGGTTTCCCTATCCCCGCGGGGTTTCTTATCCCCCCTGATGCCCCCTGGATGGGGGCATCACCTGAAAGGCATTGTGTTTCGTCCAAAGGGGCCCGACAGGTTTGGCCTTGTTAAAAATTTAAAAGCCCCAAAGTTCAAACTATTTTGACCCGCCCAATTTTTAAGATCGTGAGGGCACAAAACACTTAAAGGGAAAACCCCATTCCTACCCTTTTTGGGAAAATCCGGGGCCCGATGTTGTTTTTCTGGTTTTTGACGGTGTGACTTTGGGTTTTCTACACACAGGAGGGGCTGTTTATTCAAGGGTTTCCCCAAAACAAAGAAAAAACCAAAACATGAAAGGAAAATTTATTTTTTTTATTTTTATTGTTACCCCCTCTTTGCTTCCCTAAATAATTAGATTCTGATTTCTGTCACACTTCTTTATAGAGTGCTTTATTTCTCTTTTCCCCTTTCCCTTAAATGGGAGTAAAAACTTATTTTTCTCCCTTCAAAAAATTTTTTACATTATATTTATTTTAAGTTTTTATATTTTTTTTTTAATTGGGATTACATGTTTTTTTGGTTTTATTTAAAACTAATCTATTATTAAAAAACAGTTTAAAGTTCTTTCCCCCTTAATTTTTTTTGATAATTGGTTTTCCTAAAAAAAGTAAATTTTTTAAATTTTTGTTTAATTGGGAGCCCTAAATAAAATTTAATTTAGTAAAAAATTCACTGTGCATAAAGTATTTTTTTTTTATTTACAGATGGCTTAAAACACTGGTGGGGAAAATTTCCATATAACATTTAAAAATTTAATTTTTTTCTTTTTCAAAAAGTATTTCAAAGTAAAAGCATGCATACATAAAATTTAAATTTAAAATTCAATTATACAAAGTATTTACCCAAAGGGACATTTTTTAAAAAAAGTAGTTTCCAAAAGGTCTAGTTATTAAATTTTTTTTTTTTTCTACTCTGCTAAAATCTGGCTTTCCCCCTTTTCCCAAAACCTTTTAAAAGGGCCCGTTTTCATAGTTTCGCAGAAACAGGCAAAAGTAATACAGCTATTAATTTTGCCAAAAAGGAAATGAACTCTGTTCCCAAAAACTTGTTTCCTTAAACGGGGCCCTATGAGGCGCTCCAAAACACCCAGGGGTGCAATTGCTTTTTGGGCTCCCCGGCCTCACAGGCAAACACTGGGGGCTTCCAGAGAGAAATCGGGCCTATAAATCTTGCAAGGGAAAAAGGGCATCAACCAAAAACCCCGGTCGCCAGAGGGGATTCCAGGTTTTCAAAAGGGGGGGAGAATTCCGACTCCCCGCGTGATCTTTTTTCCCCTTATTGGGAAACCCCTACAGTTAGAAAAAAATTGACCGCCCCATGAGGAGCCACTCCAACAGCCCTTTGAGAGACAGGGGGACTTTTAAAGCTGAAAATTTCACTTTGGGGAAAAGGGGGATTTAAGGGCAGGGACCTTAGCTCTGTGGTCCCGGGTGACTGTAATTCTGCATAGTCCTTAAACTCAGCTTTGGGAGTGTGCCCTTATTTTCCCCCTCTGGGATCCAGATCCTTTACAGCCCCAGGCAGTGTACAAAAGTTTTCTCCATGTTGTAATGATCCGACCCCGAACCCGGACTGGTGGGCTCCTACCTCACAAATCGCTTTTTGAAAACCCGTGCCCGGTAATTGAAAACTTAAAATCTCACAATGGCTGCAGGGGAAAAGGTGGTTTTAAAAGAAAAAATTTGCTTTTTTTTTCTCCCAAACCCCTTTAGGCCCCGATCTTTGTTAAAGGGTAGTTCACTTCAAAATGAAAAAAATACTCATTTAAATTTCCCTTTTTTTTCTTCAAAAAAAACTTCCCTTTTTTTCAGCGAAAAAAAGAAAATTTATACGGGTTTAAAAAACTTGAGGGTGGGGTAATGATGACAGAAATTTTTTTTTTGAAGTGAAAATATCCCTTTAGTTTTTTTGTATGGGGCCCTGTAAATAAATCCCTTCCACAGTGGAACCCTTTGGGTCTTTAAAAGGGGCCTCCTGTGCTTGTGCACACTGACCATATTTTTCAGTGAGGCTTATTAAAAGGGCCCCGAAACCATCAGCAGGTCAAAGGGTGCCAAAACTAAAAAAAAAACAATTTGATAAAGCATTTAAAAAATTATATCTGTATACATGAAAATTTTCTTGGGAAACATTTAAAAATACAACCGGGTTTGCCTTCCCTCTCCCTCCTTCTCTCTCACACACAAAAACACCCAAAACACACAACCCAAATATATCTGTTTTTGCAAATAACGTTTCTACAAAACCTCTGAAAATCTTAAACCCTTGGGGAAAAAAAAAAAAAAAAAAATTTTGTCCTTGTCTGGGCAGCAAAACGATGAATTCCAAAGCGCTGATTCTTGGGGCCTTTTTCACGGTTCCCTCATCTTGAGAAAACCATCTCTGAGAGACATGTTTCATCAAGGGGTAAATCAAAAACGCAGGGTCTGAAGCCGAAACGTAGTCGTTTCCAAGGGGTACAGCTTTCTCCCCCTGCCTCGCCGTCCCTCCCCCCGTCATCGGAGGCGGGCCCTCCGTCCTCTCCCACACCCCCTCGTGAAGTGGAAGGGGGAAATTTTTTTCCCCCTCAAAAAGTGCTGGGACAGCCCCTTGTTTTTAAAAGCCCCCCCCCCCCCCCCGGCTCTGATAAGGCCCCCACGCCCCCCCCTCCTTGTTTAAAAATTTTGGCTACATACTCGGGGATGGGATTAAATGTTTAATTTGTCCCCCCCGGTAGCTACAAGCCATTTTCGCCTGAAATTTTCCCCGTCAGATGGAATGTTTAAAACTAAGTAAAAATGTTGTACTTTTCTCAAGCTTGACACAGAGGCACAAGCAATGCTCGGGTGTACTAAGATGGGTTTGCCCGAAATTTGAACGTTTTCTTACTATCATATTTTGTTCTGTTATAAACGCTTTGTAAACAATCGCCTCAGCGCGAAACGGAAAAGGCTTGCAGGGTGAGATTTTTAAACGGAAGTAGTCATCACCTCCGTGTGCTATAGCCTATTTCCCAGTGGCATCTCGAGGGAAAAATTTGGGGTTTTTTTGTCAACAATGGCCCCCCAGTTGGGCGGGGGCATTTCCGGTTTTTGTTGGGGGGACTTTAATTTTCATTGTGTTTTTGGATTAATGTTTTTGTAGTACGAGGTGGAATACAGCAGTTTAATAAGAAAGATGTACATCAAAATCTTGTTTAATTTGTGATAATCTTAGCACTTAAATATTATTTTATAATAAACCTGGCATTATGACTGACTCTGGAGTAATTTGTTCCTCTTTTGTAAGTCTTTTTTGATAAAAGCATCTTAACCTGTATAATAATATATAATAATAATAATAAAAATAATAGTTATTTTTATTATTATTATTTTAATTTATAGGCTAAATAAATGAGTGCACTTAAGACAGTAAAATGTTTGTCATAAAATAATTCATGAATGCTTTATTTTTAAACAAACTTTTACAGTTTTGGAAATGTGTTTGTGTACAATTTTGCAAAACCGTCGCCACGGACTGTATATTATTCTCCCACATTTGACAACCCATGATCCCTTAGATGCATGCTCTGACAGATTGCAAAACCGTCGCCACGGATTGTATTTTTTTCTCCTACAGGTGACCTCCCGGGATCCGTAGTATGTTTCCACTTTTGACAATGCATGTTCCCCTTGATGATAGGCATGAGTTGATGAGGAAGGGAGCACATTTTATGATGCAACTATGTTAACTGGGGACAAGACATTTTTGTGGCTTTAAAGGCAAACACATCCTTTTTAATGAACTAAGCGTAACAAATTTGCATAGGTTTTTTTTTTCCTTTCGTTCACTAGAATTTAAATAGAGCTGTTTCATGTTGCATGAAGTCATTCTGTAATAGACAGAGAAAATATAAAAAAAAATACACAAAAATTACAGAAAGGTAAAGCAATGTTATCAGTATTTTATTTATTTATTTTTTCATGTTATTGTGTACATGATTCTTTTATTATTACTATTATTATTATTTTATAATTATTATTATTTTTTTATGCAGAGTAAAATGTGTTTTAGTGTCTTATAAACCCTTTTTGATCATGTTTAAAGGTCAAAAACAGCTTTTTAATGACTCATTATCTATGCTTTTCTCCATTTAGGAAATTAAGCTGTCATGAAAAATATTTCTTTCATACTGGATGGATACAAAGGAATATATGACCAAAGGTATATTTTTGTGGTTGTGCTATCTTTACTGTACCCGGTCATGATCATTTCTAACAGTATACTCATCTATGTAATATGTGCTGAAAGAGGGCTACATAAACCCATGTACATCTTTATTTGCAATTTTGGCTTGTATTAATTTATATGGTGGATCTGCTGTTACACCTTTTGTTTTGACTAAAATTTTTGACAGATAATTATCGAATAACATGGCTTTCTTGCCTTGTGGCAAATCTTTAGTATATTTACCTATGGTGGCTGTGACCTAACAAACTTAACAGTTATGGCTTATGATCGATATATATCTATATGCTATCCTTTAGAATATGAAAAAATAGTCACACCAGCAAAAGTGGCGATAGGTGTTGTAGTTTCTTGGCTTTTGCCATTTGTGCGATCGACCATCACTATCTCAATTACAGCAAATCTTAACATTTGTGGAGTAATTATTGAAAAAGTCTACTGTGACAATTTTTCTGTTGTGAAGCTAGCGTGCTCTGACACTATAAGTAATAATATATATGGTGCTGTTATGATGTCCTTTACTATCCTACTGGTTGTAATAATTTTCTATACTTATGTAAGGATCATCTTCATCTGCTTGGCATTGTCAAAAACAGGTCGAGTTAAATTCAGCACATGTGTCCCACATCTAACAGCATTACTAAACTTTGTAATCGGTAGTTGCTTTGAAATGTTCCAAAGTCGATTCAATATGCGTCATGTGCCTTACACTGTTCGTGTTATACTCTCTTTGTATGTTCTTATTTTGTCTCCTATAATAAATCCAATCATGTACGGAGTAAAAACTCAAAAAATAAAGGAAGCCATTATTAAAAGAAATAGGTTCACTTAGTCATAGACTACACTTAAAGCAGCTGCGATCTGTGGAAAAAGTTATGTGCACTCCATCTCTGAAGAAATGTAAAGTATGAACTTATTTGTAAATGGTAACACAAATGAGTGATAACATACTGTTTTATGCTGTTACCTAAAACTTAATTTACATAAATCTTAACCTGGCATATGTATATGTAAATGCACTGCAAAGTTTTTTTTTTTTTTTTTTCTGAGCAGTTTAGAGGTTTACATAATTTGCTCTGAAGTATATTGACAAATACAGTATGACTCACTGACTTATTCCCTGCTGGCCCTGTCAAAAATACATTATCTGGGCTTTTTTTTTTTTTTTTTTCACAAACCAGAACCAATTTAATATATGCCTAGTTATATGCCTAAAATAGTACTACTGCCATACATTGTTATATTGTTTGTAGTATAGGCATTT
Organism: Cyprinus carpio; assembly: GCF_018340385.1. Taxonomy (NCBI): domain Eukaryota; kingdom Metazoa; phylum Chordata; class Actinopteri; order Cypriniformes; family Cyprinidae; genus Cyprinus; species Cyprinus carpio. The sequence continues at coordinate 7,715,322 of NC_056586.1, forward strand.
GCGAACTGTAAACTTCTTGCTTGTCAAGTGAATGGTCAGTATATTAAACTACAGCAACCTTAAACTTTATATTTTTAAGCACAATAAATAATTACTGAAACATGATCTAGTAAAGATATCATGAATGTTGTTTCATAGTATTGTTAATGTAATAGGAATCTCTTGTGCATGTTTTCAAAAATAAAATTTCTAATTCTAAGTCCATGTGCCATATTTTTATCTGACTAATTATATTTTCATACAGTAATAACAATAAATGTTTAATGATAGTAATATTTATTCTGCAAAACTGAGAAAATGCAAAATGCCATACATGAAAAAGTAATCAAATGACAGTGACACCAGGTGTAAAAGACTGTATTTATTTGTGTATGTTTTATCATTTCAAGGCAAAACCAGTGGGTACAATTATCTTTGCATTCCTTTTAAAAATGGAAACATGGTTTATATAACTTGCTAACACTCTGGCTTTTTGAATGTGCATAACTGCAGACTTATAATAATCCATCAAGATCTTGCAAGAGGAAGACATAATTTCCATAAGAGAGAATACAATTATTATTGCTTGTATTGTCACCCAACAACTATTCAAGGCTTATATTCAAGCCACTTCAATACACTTCTCCATTTCCTCCACAATGGCTTGTTTACAATTCAAGATAAATTAAATTGCTTTTGCGCAATAATATTCAAGCAACCAGGTTTTCGAACAGTCATCGAACAGCCTTTTTGTCCTTCTTGAAGCTGCTTCACTTCTGTTCAATCACAACATACCGTGCCAGTTAACTTAATTTAAAGAGCATAAGATTCACAATCAGAAAGTAAGGCTACAAGTGTGGGACGGTACATGGGCTTTGAGCCAATATTGGAGGGGCCGCATGTGAAGTAGGCCAGAGGAATCATAGAGGAAGCGGCTGACATGAGGCAGAGCATCCTCTGGCATGCCCGCATCTAACCTGAATCTATAACTGTCCCCAGGAAGACGACTCGCTGGCTGGGAAACAGTGAGCTCTTGGCAAAATTTATTTTTAGCCCAAGCTGCTCCAGGTGTCTAAGTAACAGCGACTTGTGTGTAATGAGTTCCTGTTTTAATCTGGCCAACACAAGCCAATCGTTCATAATGGTAATTCATAATATGGATTCCCATCTGCCTCAGAGGGGAAAGAGCCTTGTCCACACATTTTGTAAAAGTGTGTGAACGGCTGTTTCATAAGCAGTTCAGATGCTTGAGATTGAGGATGGGCCCGAGTCCACTGTTTTTCTTGGGAACAAGGAAGTAGTAGCTGTAAAAGCCTGACTCACTGTTCTCTAGAGGAACCATTTCCATGGCTCCTCATTGTATGGTTTTAAGAACTCTGCTGGACACATCTTGAATGACTTTCCAAGTCTGTGAGAGCCCAAACTCAGACTTGACATGAGGCTGGGTCGTTGGCAGTGCAGGCTTACCATGCTGGTGAAAGGATGTAGCCTTCTGGCGACTTGAAGCAGCCGGCGAACTGGAGTGCTTTGGCAGGAAATGCCACATAGCCTGCAATGTCTTCTGTCCCCTTGTAAAGCATTGTCACGAAACGCACACAGAAACAGGGAGATCCAGTAGCAGTGTTTTTTGGGATAATCCAAAATCATAAATCCAGCCAGGCATAGGTCAAAACCACCACCACCTCCGTGTTGTCCCCCCAGGGCGGTACAGAGGACCACCACAGCCAAGCAGCCGAGACAGAAGCCCACCAGGGCGGTATAGAGGACCACCACAGCCGAGCAGCCGAGACAGAAGCCCATGGCCATGAGAGGATAGGACGACCACTCTGGAAGTTCGGCTGAGCCGTAACAAGGCTCTGGAGGTTCAGCTGAGACGTGACGAGGCTCGTTGCGTCTCAGCTGAGATGTGACGAGGCTCTGGAAGTTCAGCTGAGACGTAACGAGGCTCTGGTAGATCCGTGGTGATTTGACTGGGTTCAGGAATATCAACTGTGGCTTGACTTGACTCATGAAGGTACATAGTAACCTGACCTTGTTCAGGAAGATCAACTGTGTCTTGACTGGACTCATGAAGATCATTGGTGACTTGACCTTGCACATGAAGATCATTGGTGACTTGACTTTGCACATGAAGATCATTGGTGACTTGACTTTGCACATGAAGAACGTTGGTGACTTGACTCTGCTCATGAAGATCATTGGTGACTTGACTTTGCCCATGAAGATCATTGGTGACTTGACTTTGCCCATGAAGATCATTGGTGACTTGACTTTGCCCATGAAGATCATTGGTGACTTGACCTTGCCCATGAAGATCAAGAGTGACTTGACTTTGCCCATGAAGACCATTGGTTACTTGACCTTGCCCATGAAGATCAAGAGTGACTTGACTTTGCCCATGAAGATCAAGAGTGACTTGACTTGACTCAGGAGGTCTAACTGTGGTTTTGCTTGACTCATGGGTGTTAATGGTGACTTGACCTGACTCTGGAGGGTCAATGGGGACCTGACTCAGCTCTGGAGGGTCACCGGTGATCTGACTAGACTCTGTGAAATCAGCGGGGACCTGGTCAACGGGGACCTGACTCGACTCTGGAGGGTCAACAGGGACCTGACTCGACTCTGGAGGGTCAACGGTGATCTGACCAACGGTGAACCCCCAAAAGTCCAGGATCTCCAGCTCCTTCATCTCCCACCCAGGTACAGGGTCATCCAGGCAGACGTTACACAGGTCCTTTAGTGCCTCATCATTATACCCCAGCCCTACCGCCATAGCCCAGAACTTCTGAGCCAAACCACCCACCTCACTCCCCCTTTGACGGAGGGTGGTTAGCTTCAGAAATCTCCCCCTCCGCTCCTCCATGGTGGCTGGGGAACGGATTCGAAATCCCACACCGCTGGATCTGAGCATGATGGAGTCCTTCTGTCACGAAACGCACACACAAACAGGGAGATCCAGTAGCAGTGTTTATTGGGATAATCCAAAATCATAAATCCAGCCAGGCATAGGTCAAAATCCATAAGAGCCGTCCAAAACAAAAACCACAAAAACCCACTAGGGAACACGAGAAAGCAGGGTGACATAAACCAAGGACTCCATGAAACAGATAGAAACAGACCGGTTTATATGGACAGGTGAAAACGATGAAAGTGGGGACAGCTGAGTGCAATTAACAGGTGTGTCATTAACAGTGATGAATGGGACAAAGGCTTGTGGGAAATGTAGTGCCTGCAGTGGGGTGACTATGGGGAAGTGAGACCACTAGTGGACACCCAGGGAAACACAGACCAGACACTGTGACAAGCATTCAGCAAATCCATCCACTGCAGGGCCAAATGATCCCATGGGTGGAAATGGGGAGTCAAGGAAAGTGACCCTGTCAGAGTCCTTGATCTCCATTGACCTTCATCCATCCCTCGGGTCATTTTGACCCAAAACAGATTTGCAAAAAATTCTAAAAATCATATGTTGATCGTACCAGTCCAAGATTTTTTTTGCCTTGTCACTCTTGCAGCGGAAATACACACACACAAAACTGTGGATTCGAGGAGTTTAAATGGGATCAATAAAAAAAGTAACAAAAGCGTCCCTCGTGGGTCATTTTGACCCACATAGGAATGAATGAAATTTACGAGAAAACTGTTTTTTATTACATTTGATTTTTTTTTATATACAAAGTCTGAAACAATCCAGTAAAGATTTATACTCAAATGAAGGGCTGAGACTACAGAATATCCCCATTGCAGGAAAAACTCACACACACACTCAAAAATTCATGGCACCAAATGATTTTTAAGTCAGTTAATAAATTGAAATGACTTTCACAATTTGATTCAACTTAACTCTTGCTTATAATGGCATTATAGGCTTAGGCTACTTTTTCAATTAATTTGAATTAATATTCAAAATAATAAAATGAATTTTATTTATTTTTTGTTGCAAAATTTTAATTAATTTATTTTCATCCAGCCCAGATGGTCACTGCAGTCACCCAGATCCAGTCCGTATCCAGTCCAGATGGTGGATCAGCACCTACAGACAGCCTCTACAGCCCTGAATTTCAGCGGAGACCAGGACAACTAGATGAGCCCCAGAGACAGATCCCCAGTAAAGACCTTGTCTCCTATGCCGCGTTTCCACCGAAATTACCCAGAACAATTTTACCTGGAACTTTTTTCCCCAGGAACTTATTTCCCCCAGACCTGTTGCTTTCTGCATTTCCACTGCGGTCTAAAGTACTGGGAAGATTAGGCAAATAGTCTGGTGAGGTAGGTCTCAATACAAGACCGTTTCTCAATACAAAGTATGCAAATTTCAGACTTACATCATCGGTAGTTTGGACTTTGTGAGTTCGACTCGGGACTGTGATCTCCCGCGGACGGGATGACGCAAGTCTGGTAAATTCTCCAAACAGCAGCGTACTAGATAACATCAGTCAGCTCGCCTTGACTACTGCAATTTTCCTCACTGCTTATTTATAATAAGATGAAATAGGATGTCAAATATCACTGCCTCCTTTCATTTTCATTTAGACATAATAATAGCCGCAGAAATTTACTTAGTTCAGGGAAATGTGTATATATACAGCCTACATTACAATGAAACGAAATATTATATCAGTTGCCTCTTTTTATTTTTATTTTAACATATAGATAAATTGAACAAAGACCAAAGATTTACCTCTTAGATTTACTCAAGACGAATTATATTTTATGTTTAACCACTAAAGAGACATCAGAGCCAGCAGCAAATGTCAGAAGGACCGAGTTGCCGAGCCGAGTTGAGACTGCTCTAGGCGGATACATGAGCACTGAGCTCCTGCTGATCACGTAGAGCTGATCGTCTGCGAAATCGGGGAAACACATTTTATGTCTTTATAAATAAACCACAGATTTGAGTTTTAAAACAACTACATTCTCGCCTGAAATACTTTTAAAACTACATTTCATGACACATTAACAGTAATATTTTGAAAATTATCAGAATAAATGGTGGTTGAAATCACAATGTGGTGTGAACTTAACCAATCAGCATGTTTAGCACCAAAGTCCTGCCCCCGAAAGTTCCGGACCTTTGAAAAAGTACTACCTCGCGAGCAGGGACTTTCTGAGGGGCAATTTTTCTACCCGGGATTTTATTTAGGTTCCTGCGGTGGAAACACAGCCCAGTCCGAGTACCAGCCCAAAGTCCCTAGTTCCTGGGTAAAGTTCCAGCAGTAGAAACGCGGCTCTAGATGGCCATTGGGACAAGACCACGGAACCAGATGAGCCCTCTGCACAATCTAACTTTGCTACAGCATGGATCAACCTGCTGATTTGTCTGGCCGGAGGAAAACTGGCCCCTCCAACTGAGCCTGGTTTCACCTAAGGTTGTTTTCTCCATTCTGTCACAGATGGAGTTTTGGTTCCTTGCAGCTGTTGCCTCTGGCTTGCTTAGTTCGGAACACTTAATTTTCAGTGATGTTGTCGACTTGGTTGCACAGATACTTTTTAAACTGAACTGAGCTGGACGATGACATCACTTAATTCAATGATGAACTGCATTTAACTGAAATTGAGTGTTTACTACTGTCCTTTTGCATTGACACACTATTTTACTGTTTGATACTGTAAAGCTGCTTTGACACAATCTGTATTTTTAAAAGCGCTATATAAATAAAGGTGAATTGACTTGACTTGCCTTAAGCACCACAAAGGGCCCAGAGGGACAAGTAATTTTGCAGGGAAGCCCCACAGGGAGCAATAGGGTTAAACTTGTAGAGGTCAGTCCAGCCATAAATGGAAGAGTCAGCGCAAGTTCTACTAGGAAGACTTAATGCCACGTCACATATTACAATTAGATCTAGCCAACTGGCACTCAACACGAGGAATATAAAGCCCTCTACTCACCCTTCATTGTGTTTGCAGATACTGCCACGACGTTTCTTGCTCAAACTGTCGCTTGACTTATTTCCTGACTTTCCCTGGGTTACTTGAATATAGTTAAGTTCGTCTCCTGCAAACTCTTACTAGTTTGATATTTCTTTCATAATGCACACTAGATTGTTGGCAATGCTCTGGTGTCGCGGTGAATGGTTGCGGTCGTTTGGTAGTGTTGGATGATATACAGGCTTCTGAGTTTTCTTGGCAGAGGATGTGAAACATTGGCAGAGTTCCGAGTGCTTTCCAGGGTTGCCAGGTTTTCTCAAAACCGCCAATCGCATTTCGATTAGGGTTCCCCAGTAAAATTCGCATTCCAGGTGCTAAATATCACATTATTGGGGTTGCTTCAATCTGCGGACATGAAAAGCAACCCACAGCAACAGTGTTAAAATAAGACAAAGCGCTTGGTGTTGCATGATTGTTTATCTAGCAGACTAGCACTGCATAATTAAGATGTTGATCAAACTATTACATTCGATGTTTGGAGCAACTCTTTTGTAATGAGGCATTTTGAGGCTTGTTATTAAAGGCTTACAATCTTATACTGATACTGATAGAGATTGTTGCTCGCATTAATACTTTCTGTAAAATATGCTATGTCTAGCACACTGTAAAGTATTTGTTGTCTTAATCATATGCTTTTGTCTTTGTTTATTCAGTCATTGTTTCATTTGCATCTATCTACAACAATTCCTGAATGCCTTGTACTGGAATGGGGTAAGTATTACCATGTAAGTCTCTCCTGTTGCGTAGACCATTTCTGCAAAGAGGTCCTCGCCGTCTGTTCTTGCTATGCTCAAACTCTAAAGTTTTCCCATTATACAATACCTGTATATTGACAAACTAAGCATTTCATCATACTTTCGTCTAATCTGTTATTCTTTTACTATTCTCAAGACATATATTAAGGTAATTAGATCTAGCTTAGCTATGTGGCATTAGTTTGCTCTGATAAATAACTAGTTGGTAATCTCTTTTTTCTGTGTGGTGAGCATTGAAGGATTCCATCTTGGAACTTGCACTCGTCAAGGGCTTTCTATAGTCTGATGTTTTTATGTACTTCCTCTACAGTAGTTAACTAGACGAATGTACTGTTACTTCTGTTTCCCATGTAACAAAAACAGCATTCTTCCATCTTAGAAACATTGACAAGCTATGAAACGTTACATGTTTCTGATGCAGAAAAGCTAGTTCATGCATTCATGACCTTTAGACTGGAATATTGTAATACACTAGGTGGTTGTCCTGCATCCTTAATAAACAAGCAACATGTAGTCCAAAATGCAGTGGCCAGAGTCCTTACCAATTCAAGAAAATATGATCATATTACCCCAATTTTACAGTCTCTGCACTGGCTGCCTATTAAGTTCCGTATCAGTTACAAAATATCATTACTTACTTATAAGGCCCTTAATGGTTTAGCTCCTGTGTACCTAACTAGTCTTCTACCATGCTACAATCCATCACACTTCCTAAGGTCACAAAACTCTGGACTTTTGGTAGTACCTAGTATAGCAAAGTCGACTAAAGGAGGTAGAGCTTTTTTGCATTTGGCTCCCAAACTCTGGAATAGCCTTACTGATAACGTTCGGGGTTCAGACACACTCTCTCTGTTTAAATCTAGATTAAATACACATCTCTTTGGCCAAACATTCAAATAATGCATCTCATAATCTTGTACTGCAGTTATATCTGAACAAATGCACATTATTATTCTTTAGCTTGGGTTAAAAAATAATTTTGCTTGGTTGGAACAGCAGCAATGCTGATTATGTCTCTATTTGTTTCTCTGTTTTTTCAGTCTGGATCCAGAACACCTGAGAAGAGATAATGTCAACCCCTCAGAGGACCTCAGATGATGCCAACCCTGAAAAAACAACATACGTACTACCAAATTTTGCTATAAGTTTGATTGCATCATATAATAATAGGCCCTTTTCACTGTGACTTTAGCTAACTTCCGCTTTCCCGCAAAGCAGTGTATCTGTACTTCCATTATACCATTAGACCGGAGACTTCTCAGGAAAATGTGGGAAAAACTTGAAATATGAAAGTCATTAGTTAAGAGTTAAGACTAATAATGTTAATGTACTTATAGTGGGGTTCTCTTGTGAGCATTTTCTGCATCTCATTTAGATGGGTGACTTGTTTGCCGCAACTGCTTGCTTTCAGATTTGTATGACAATGATTATGTGTCCACACAAAATACATACTTGGAACCTTTTCACTTGTTATTTCGGTTTATGTCATTCCTTGGATAATTTGTGAGTACACTGTGTAAATTAAATCCCCCGTATAGTTCAGCAATAAAAAGAAAAAAATGATAATGCATGGCCACTTAGAACTTCCGTAGGAATCAGTAACTGCAGAGCTCTGTTTTCAACTCCTCCCTCGACTTTAAGCGTCAAATCTCAGAGATCGGTATTCGTTAAGTTTGTTTGAAATGCCGGACGCCTCTCCCTGAATGAGGACAAGAACAGACAGCAGTCATCCTCTAACTGTATTTGTGTGGCAGTTGTACAAACGTCTGGGTGAACTCCATGCTGGTAGCGATAGAGCTTTATTTTTCCATACATTCCGCCATATGTACATTAACTGACAGTCACCACTGATAAACTACTACTAAATATATTGTAGAAACGTTATTTTCTGTAAAGTTGCTTTGCAACGATTTGTATAGTGAAAAGCGCTATACAAATAAACTTGAATTGAATTGAATTGATGCTGCCTCAGCAGATGCAGGTCCCCAACCACAGCCTGTGAAATTGCATTTTGTGAATGAAATTCCATTGACAACCTGTGAAACCCTCACAGTGAGGGCAGTAAGCTCCATCAAGAGCTGACTTAGCATGCTCCACTCCCATACAAACAACACAAAAGTGTTCATGTTCATCATCCCCAAGTATATAACAGGGGGGCATGGCGGCACATATCTCCTACTCTTATTCATTTCAGTTTCAGTCCAAACTTCTACTCTACACACAAAAGACAATATACTTTAGACAAACACAGGCAGTTTCTGAAAACAAAGAAGTTGGGGGCACTGTTACATGCTATGTCATTGTCATGTCTTTGTCCATGGCCAATGGAATTCGCACTTGTGTAAATGTGAATTCACCCTGAAGACATTTTCATAGTGTTATGGTCCTTTAAATGTCTAAGGAATTGGTCCGCAATATTCGGAAAATAATAAATTTGATGAATAGAGTGGAGAGCATAAACAGCCAGAAAAAAAGCACATAATGGCACAAAGGCAGTAATTTATTCAAGTAGAGAGCAAAAAACCCATCAACAGCACATACAAGCGATTTTTACAATGCTGTAATGAAATAAATAAATAATAAATAAATAAATAAATAAATAAATAAATAAATAAAAAGGGTAAGGGCGAAATGTACAAGAGTGGTGCCTAAATCAAAAAAATAAACAAAACCAAACATTACTACACTGAAACCCCGAACCTGCTAACCTTCCTAACAAAATAAAAATGTGATTCAAAAACTCGAAAGCTTTGGCTTATGCAATGTACTAAATAACCTATACTAACTAAAAGAAAAATACACGAAAGGCGCTCACCCACTGACTGGTGTGTCTAACACAGTTTCACTACATGCATGGGATATGACCTACGATTAAACTCACCTACCCTCATCTCCCAATTAGACAACAAGAAAACTCGATAAACTCGCTATACAGGCTTTCTGCTCAATTCACAGCCAAAAGGTTGTTGCACACAACAGCAGCGCACACTGCACTTCCCTCTCTTTCAGGCCGAGCTCACTGGAAACTTTTAACCTGTTAATCTGCACCCCCACTTTTGGGACTCACAGCTGAAAATGACCTACCTAACTTAAAACGGTTAAACACACAAGTTCTGTATCTTTGGAAAGAAGACATTTTAGGCTTTACTATCCATCATCCAGAGCTGATAATGCACAAAAGATAAAAAGTTTTAGATGCTTAAGTGCCTTGAAAAAAAAAACCAAGCATATTTTGAACATTTTTTTTTTTTATTGCATATACAAATACGTGGATTTAGTTCTGGAGCAATTTAGAAAAGTAATGGGTTGAAAGTCACGTAAGTCTCATGAGTTTATATTTCAAATTCGAAGAAGATACCATGAAAAATGAGATTCCTGCAACAATTTTTCTGAGACCACCAGCCCCTGTTTGAGGAAAAACAGCCCCCAAATGTATTGAAAGGCAGAGGCGGACAAAGTACACAACTTCTTTAATTGAGTGAAAGTACAGATACTACTGGTCAAATACTATTCCCCTACATGAATGTTGTAAAGACAGGTTTTTACTTAAGTAAAAGTACGAAAGTACATGCTTTTAAAGTAATTAAATGTCCCATAGAATGCATCGATACAATATTTTTAATTGTTCTCTGATATATACATAGAAGGTATGTGGCTTAGGGTAAGGGCAAAAAATCTCCAGAAAACAGTTTTACATGTCCATTTACAACCCTAGGATTTGTCCCTAGAATAAAATGATCTGTTTTGGAAGGGTCATGAATAATAATGTTGAGCTCTGCTCTGATTGGCTGCTTCATATACTGTATAAATGTTGAGCTCTGCTCTGATTGGCTGTTTCACAGTGTGGCTCATTTCAGTAGCTCACACAGCAGGAAGGAAACACAGGGAAAATATGTATTTCAATACTATATCGCAGTTAGATCGTTAGGTAATTATACTGTATATAAATGCGGGCTAAAAAGGAGGAAATAATGGTGTTTGAGGCTCAGGGTATGTCATTTCCATGTACAGAACTGTAACTATTCAACTATGCCAAGGAAAATACAGTTTTCCATTCTATGGCACCTTTAAGTATCAAAAGTAAAAAGTAAATGCATTGTTTTAGTGTCACATTGAGGTAAACTTTCAATACCTTATGCCACTAATGCAAACTTACTGAAATACACTAATAAGCTTGTATTATCTTTGGAATTAAGAGCTTTTATGTTACCAGACCTGTAGAAATTGAACAAATGAATGAAGATAATTATCTTTATTTTTTATTTAACACGGAGAAAAACAAACAAACAAACAAACAAAAACAAAAAACATCCATTCAAAGCTACATGGAAAACTGCAGGCTTGGAAACACTGGAAGGTCCTGGCAGATCACCGGCGGATTTTCAAAAAAAAAAAAAAAAAAAAATTACAAAGTTCTTTTTCAAAGAGATATTGAAGGATAATATATGGTTCGTTTTAGGCAAAGAAAGCAAACTTTGGAAATAAATCTTTAGACTTTTCAGAAAACTGGAACATTCCCTGTCAGTATGGCCATGGGTATGCACGCTATGCCAAAGAACCATCTTTTTGAATTTTGCCATCAACTGGTATCTTTTTCAGATTTGAAAATAGAAACTCATGAGATATGTGACTTCCAACCCAAACTTTTCTAGATTACTCCAGGATGATTTCATGTATTTTTATATGAAATAATAAAAAGAACAGTAAACATTACATTTTTTTTTTCAAGGCACTTCAGTGTCTATAACTTTAAATCGTTTGGAGCATTATCAAATCTGGATGCTGCAAAGTAGTAAAGCCCAAGGGTCTTCTTTCCAAAGACTAAAAATTATGTGTGTAGCACACTGAAGTAAGGAACTGTTGCAAGTTTTTAAGTAGAGGTAGTCCATTTTTCAGCTGTGAGTCCCATAACTCACGACAAGCCCGTTTGGCCCTCTTGGCCGCAGTCTTGCATTAGGGCCAAAAACCAGTCTTAGGCTTGTTCTACCTGCGCTCTTGGCCCTCACAGAGTGCAGGCTGTAAGGTTTTCTTCCTGGAACGTTACTTCTTCCAGAAAGACTCAGGAGGTGAAGATAAAACTCAAAAGTATTTATTTTACAAAACTAATACAAAGAACAGAATTATTTTGGCATAGGCCCATCTGTAGCTTGAATCAGACTTTGTAGGTTCCAGCTATTCCTGCCGAAGACGAAGGCAGGGTGGAGCCATACCCCCGCATGGACGGGGCCAACCTGGTGGTGGTGGCAGCTTCAAAGGTGACTAAATAGAGCTGAACCAGCCGCAGAGAGAAGGCCCTGATAGGAACATAAAAGAAAGGCTACAAGAGGACTTAGACAGTATAGCGCCAATGCCGTGTATGGTAGGCCGCGAGAGGCTGTGAAAGTAGATGTAATAAATAGGATGTGACACCACCAATCAGTATTTGCTCCCCCCTTATTACCTTAAACATACCGCATTACATTTTTTACCAAAATGCATAAATATTTACAAATGAATGACCTGTATGAGCTAGCTAATGACAGCCCACATTATGTCATTTAACACAAAAACAGCATAGTTCATGTAATGAGAAAAGCCATCACAGGGCCATTTTGTGAAGGACAATAATAGAACAGTTATGTAACAATAATAGTCACTTACCTGCAAGGTCACAATAGCGCCAAAACTGACCAAAGGCCACTATAGGGTGGAGTAATGTGAAGCCTCGATAGGCCATGTAAAGTGAAGCCCGATGGGCTGCAGTTACATTGATAGCCTGAGTACGTTTTATAAATATGTGATGTGAAAGCCTTGTGTGTAGATGACCATGATAGGCCGCTGTATGTGAACAACCACTGGACCAATGGGACATGAGGAGCATGTGAGAAGTAACCACCACCAGTAGTGCTAAGAGTATTATACTGTACCTTGAGTATTACGTGAAACTAGTGTTAGAGTCTGATCTTGACGGAAATCCGATGAGGATGATCATGTACATAGCAGCTTGATGGCGGATTACGGGAATTCAAAACCACCGCATTGAGTAAGAGAGGCCAATTAGTTTAGGTTAAATTATAGAGGTAGAATTAGGATTCTAGCAGGGAGCGACTTAAGAGCATAAAACACGGATACATAAACATGCTTTAACTAGGACTCCTGTGCACGCTTGATAGAACTCCATCTAACTGCCAGAAACCTGCAGAGGAAACCTGCCCCCCCCCCAAAAAATAGAAAATGAGCCAGATCAGCATAACCATAAAAAGAAGAGATACTCATGTTAAGCGAAATGCCCGATAGCCTGTGATATTTGAAGGCCACGATAGCCGAAAACTTCATAAGAGAATGGACAAACTTACCTGATGGACCCCACCATAGCATAGTTATGCAAAGTGCCACAATAGTCCATGTAATGTGAAGGCCGCAACAGCCAAGTAAGACCAAAGTCAATAGGTATGAGTATACAGAATGAACCTAGACCAGTAGATGCAAAAAATAAACAAGCCTTGACTATAACTTAAAGTCCGCATGAAATCAAAATTGACTTTACTAGCGCATATTGCTAGTCTTGAAGTAAACAATTAATCTGTGCAAGTTAATTCACTGAAAAAAATTAAAAAATAAATAAATTATCTTTGTAATCTTTAATCAAAATCTGAACATTTACTTCCACTCTGGAATGGCATTCCTTTTCTGATGACGAGGAGCACAAACAAAACCATGCCTTCTATTCAATATTCCGTTTCAGCTGGAGATATGTCACTACACTGAAATAAAGTTGGCAGCAACTTCCGGTTCACGTGGACTTTAAAGATGCCTGCTGAGCAATGAGCCGAATCTTACCTAGAACTCAAATGGAAGATGACCACGTATACATCAGCTAGACAGAGCCTTCGCTCGTAATAGCGCCAATCCAAAGAGTGCACCTGTTCAAGATGAGGTGAGAGCCATGGTTCTCTGCATCTGCAGACATCGGAATCTAAATGATTGCATTGTAATGAAGTGGCAAGGTTAGTAAAATGATCAGATAAAGTAATGAAGTTTTAAAAAACACATAAAAAAATATGTAAAACAGAACTATTCTCTGGCTTAACTCCCACAAAATCTTGAAAGACTCCATTTAACCATGGGAACCCGACGGGTGAACCTTCAAAGAAACCAGATCGCATGAGATACAAGTTAAAGAAATATTAGTAATGTATGGAACTAGGACAAAGATAGAAAAATAAATCTTGATACATTACCCTTGCAGAAGGATAAGAATGCATTACATTTAACAATGGTGCCTTACTATTAAGTCCTGTAAAGTCCTGTAGTGAATCCTGTTAACAGCATAAAGAAATCCCTTACACACAAGATTTTTGCAGAACTTTAAAGCAGATGTTATGAGTGAGCATACACTGTCCAGGACATTAAAGTCACGGGGCACAAACTAAATTAACAGAATCGTAGTAATTATAACCTCCAAGTCCAAACATTGATGAAGTTTAGGAGAAAATCTGGAGAGGAAGTCGTCTATAGATAGGAAGTAACAGTACATCCGTCTAGTTAAGTTGGCTTGAGAAAGCCAACTTACTGAATGCTACTTAAACTTATAGTGATTATTATTATTCTTCTGAGACTAAATTTCTGACTGCTACTCCTCCTAGAGCTTTCATTCTACAGACTCCAAACTCAGCCCAGCTCTTCAGACTGATCTGACCGAGTGTGCTGTATCTTTCTAAAACTGATCAGATGGTTTTCATAACAATGAAGACTAAAAATCATACAAATCCCATAGACTTACATTAAAAAGTCTTGGCTCATTACTGTCAAAATACCCAGAATCCCTCGAGACTCAACCAACCATCCATCATAAGAACATCTAACACAACCAAACCAATCAAACTAACCAACCAACCAACTATCATACCAAACACATACAAACCCAACTATCTATATATATATATAACCATACCATCTATCAGGGTTATCTATCTATCTATCTATCTTCATAGCAAACACTCTATTAACTATCCAAACCAAACCTAGCAACCACCCCTCGGGTACCCTAGCAAAGCAACATCAAACAACTTATCAACCATCCCGGGTACCCTAGCAACCACATAGCAACACCCTAGCAACCACCCTGGGTACCCTAGCAACCGCATAGTAACACCCTAGCAATCACCCAGGGTACCCTAGCAACCACATAGCAACACCCTGGGCACCGTAGCAACCGCCCCAGGTACCCTAGCAACCACGCTTGTAAACAAACACATTCATATCTAACCAATCTATCTATCTATCTATCTATCTATCTATCTATCTACCTACGCACTGAACTACGCTAACACTATCTCTGACGGACTGTACTGCCTTCAAAACATTAAAACTTTAAGCTTTTAAAACTACTTTAAACTTCAAACTATTTCAGACTGAAAACTGAAAACTTTTTAAACTTTTTCAAACTTTCTGGTCCGGCTTTCTCAAGTCAACTTAAAGTTTGTCTTGACAAACTTTTTTATCTAGTTACAAATTGTAATCCAAGATTGTGTGTACTGTTTTTTTGGTCCAATAAGTAATATCTCTGTCTTTAAATCTAAAGGTGGCAAAAGGGTAAATTTAAAGGGTCAGAATTTAAAGGCACAATATGTAATTTTTTGCCGCTCGAGGGCATTCTAAATAAACAAAGACCAGGTAGCATAGTTTGGATGATGCCATGACTGAGTGTGGAATCATGGGAGTTGTTGTCTTCATCCCCACAGCTGATGCAATCTGAAGGGACTCGGGCAGAAATCATGTTTATGGATGAGCTAATGATTTATTAACTTAGTAGAATGAAACAGGGTGAGGCTGAAAGCCCTCGAGGCTGCTGAATGAGCATGACACGCGGCTCGAAAGCAGCGGAGCATTTATTATGCCACAGTCGACTACTTCCACTCCTTCCGGTCATGTGTATGTGGGAAAAGGCAGCGCTGGTTTATCATACTAGATACGTTTGAAAGTTCTGTTATAATGCTACTCTGTGCGGTCGTCAACGGTCTATTAAAAGCAACAAACATATTAAAGCATATTTGGTGTGGTCTGTGACACCCCGGAAGTATGTACACATTTAGTTATCGTGATTTTTGGGAAGAAAAAGTTTTTTTTTCACACACTGATTTTCAGCTTACATATATTCTATATGTTAAATGTAGAAGGGAAGCTGAAACTTACGGTTTTTGAAGATATTAAATATGCGTAGATCATCCGCCGCTTTTGTGAATGCTGTGAAATGGATTCATGTGATGTTCGTGAAAAGCATTTAATTTGATTCATACAGGGCTCCAGTTACCAGGTTATGATATTCATTATTTTTTTATTCATGTTATATTTGTGTTTGTGTTAATCAGAGTACATGTGTGACATAAATATCAATGCAACTTCTCCAGGGACACTTTTCAAACAGACATTCCAGTGAAAACGAATGTAATGCATTCTATTTCCTGTCAATAAAAAAAGAAAAAATAACTTAAAAGTAACATTAGTTTTAAAAACTACTCAAAACACAAATCACAATAACCTAAAACATTTTTTGTCCAAATATATTTCTCAGGTTCTTAGCCGCCTTACATGTTCAGTCATGTGTGTTGACTTTATGCACATCAGATACATTTTGACTTTTCTGAGTAGATTTAAAAGAGCAAAGTGGAAAGCTCAAATGTATGTTTTTTTTGTTTTTGTTGTGGGAAAAATAGGAAAAATGGAAAGATAAACTGAGCATTGTTTTGATGAGAAAAAGAATGACATTTGTGCATTAATGAGAATATAAAGAATTCGACTTATTGAAATAACAATGTAAAAAAAATACATTTAATAAAACAATTGCTGGGGATTATGTGCGACACCGACACGTTTGCTCCTGTCTCCTCAATTTTTCCTGTGTTTACAGGGACTTTCTAATCTGCCAACACGGCCTTCTGTACGGGGCGTGTAACATTTCCATATCTTTTCTATGAAACAAAACCGGAAATCGAGGGATTATGATGTCATTGGCAAGCGACTAGGGCTGTGAATCTTTGGGTAGACAGTGATTCGATTCACGATTGTTACGCTATTAAGCGCGATTTGAACAGTTTGTGCTGCTTAGTTGCGGTTATGCTCCTGTTGTTTCTTTTGTTTTGTTTTTTCCTCTAGGTCATGTGATGTCCCGCTGGCTGCTGTTTGTGGGTGGGGCAACCGCTTTAAAGACGCCTTGTTCTTGACGTCCGGTGGGGCAAAGGGGGCTCTCTTCTCATTCTCATTACAGAACCATAGATGGAGCGCGGAGCACAGTCTCGCTGGGCTCGCACGGCTCGTGTTGTTATGCTCTGGGGAGGTGTCGTGTTGACGTACATGTTTCCGTTTTACACAAGCACGTTTTTTACCGTGGGATGATGTTTGTGGTTTTCAGTATAATGAAATTTAAAGTGGGTGGTATCTGTTGATTGGTGTTTTTCTTAACATTTTGTCACTAGGTGGCTTAGTGTCACCGTTCAGAGTACGGAGAAGATTCAAACAAAATAATTGTATTGTTTTGTCCGGGGATGATACCAATCAGACACCTTTGTTTCAGTTAGAATTTCACAAATAGTTGTGTTGAACTCACCCTAATTACACCATACTCTGTGCCATAATGTCTTTGAATGACTCCAGGCCCTTGTGAATTAATGTGGGCAATCTGCAATACCTGCTTCTATTTTTGTATGAATGTTGTACAGAGCAACACTTTTTTAGGGCCATGGTAAGTAACAACAAGACGGAGCTTACCCCAACTCAAGAACAATTTTTTTTTTTCCTTTTTTCCTCGTCTTTAGAATGATCCGCGTGGATTCATAATTAATTTTGCATACTGATGTACGGTTATATGATTCGAGACTGCATTCTTTGTGCATGTCACGGATTATATAAAACACTTCCCGTAAAAACTTTAAGAAGTGTTGGGCAATGACACATAAGCTTTGCTATGGTACAGAACCGAAGGTTAGAGAGGACAAAACACCGTTATTGATCTGTGTTAGATGTTAGTTTAATAAAAAGACATCGTTGACATGTTTGTTCAGTGTTTGATGTTGCTGTACGTGACGTAGAAGGTGTCTGACTAGGGGGGGAGACGTATTATGATGATGCTCATCGTTTCAGAAAATATACGGATAGCCGTTCCAAGTGACAGAAAACGCAAAGACGGCATTTTCATTTATCCACTTTGGGACCCGGTTTCAAATTTGCGGTTTCACCTTATGAAAAATTGCCGGTATCCGTGGTGGACGAAAACCGCCTATCCGATAAAAAATTTGTGCGTATTCACAGAACGATTGCGTCTCCGATGTGGACGGGGCAATACCTCAGTTCATTTCCCTTAGGAAAGACACATAATGCCATAAAAAGGGACTCTTCTCTAATAAGTTCATAAGAAAACCTCTTTTTGAATGAACACACATATCCTTCAGGTCATTGTGTATATTATTGCTGTGCTTGTATATTGTCTATTGAATTTGACTGTTTTATGCATGCTTGTGATAGAACCGCTTGTTCGTTTAATCTTACCTATATGTAATCTTACCATGTTTAGTATCTATGATTTCAACTTCTGATGTGATCTAAACGAGAGTGTAAATATTATATGTTGATACCTATGCAACATATTAGTGTTCTAAGAATCTTTACTTGTTTGTATATCAACTTCTTGATCAAGTTACATATGCAAATTACCATGCTTTCCAACACAAAGGGTCATAAAACTCTCCAAGTATTTCCAACCTCCCGCTTGGAATTTCACCTTTTCTCATATGACAAGCCCATCCTGAGAGGTGTGAATCTTCTCAGATCTTAAAAGGCTCACGTCACAGTTCCCGCCCAGGTTTCTGAATTTTAATAGAAAAAAATTATAGATTATAAATGATTGATTATTGGTCCAGTATTGTGATTTCGACAGCAATTTACACAAAAAATAGATAAGAAATAATAAATATTTTTATTTTATATTTTTTTTTGTTTTTTTTTTTATTCTTTTTTTTGTCTTAAGCATCAGTTCATTCTGGTTTTTATTCAGCCTAGCAGCAGCTAGATATAGCCTGGCATGTAAGTTCTATCTCGCAAGACCATACTCTCTTCAGTAAAAAACTAATGTATCGCATTTTTATAACATAAAATGCCATAGATTTTTTTTCCTCTTCATCTGCAAAAAAATTTGAAAGAAAACTTGCCTGATGTCTTGTTTGCTAAATCAACGAACCGCTACTTTCATAAGCATCTGAATTAATTCAGTTCATTCTGCCTCTTTTATTTCAAGCTTGCAGTTAATACATGGCGAGAGTTTCCTTTGTACTAGGGTTGTTAATGTCACTTCTTCAGAGAAATAGAACGGTCACGTTGCTTTAGACGCTAACCCAAAGCGACGTCCTTTCAATTTCCACGTCTCATTCAGTCATTGCGGTAAAAATAATCCCGTGAGGAGCTCATTGCCTACCGATAAAATAACTTTATTCATTAAACTGTGTCATTTGCTCCCTTTCACACTTCTGCTGCCAAAATGGACTGATTCTCCATAAAGATAAGAACTTGCCTGATGTCAGGTCATTGCTAAAGCAACGCTAACGCTTAACTTCAGGGATTATGCATCCTGATATCATCTTACCGAAACAATTCCGCTTTAGTTCTAGGGTTTATTTGAACAGCTATGATTATTATATGATAACCGATGGTACTATTTTTTGTCTAAGCAGCTTCCTTGTTTGTAAATTCGTTCAAACATATGCAAATACCATGCTCTTACACACAAGGGTCAGATGGGACAGTCATTTCGATTAAATTTTCATATGGAGCTGTGAATCCTGAATTTTGAAAGGACACATACACATTTACTGCTCTGTGTTTTATAGAAAAAATGCAGCGAATTGAAGTATACACAGCTTTAACTCTTTAGTAATCGTTACAGGTATACGGTCGGTAATTGATGCATTAGAGCCATTTTCTATATAAAATCTTGGTGTTCATTGTAAAAAGCAGTTCATTCTACTTCAGCCTGCAGCAATACTGGCAATTCACAATTCATGAATCCTATGGAGAGATCATCTCATACATCATGCTGCTTTATAAAAAATGTGTCAGTGAGACGAACACTTGCAAAATTGTCTGTTTGCATTACCCCTCTACTTTGTGGACATCGTCTGAGGAAGCCAAATCCTATTTAGTCATCATAAGTTATTTCAGTGGTTTCGCCTAAAATTCCGTTGTACATTCCGAAAGATGGTCAGCTGAGTGTTTAGACACAAACACTGTCGTTCATGCGTTAAACAGCTTCAACAGGAATGGTAAGATGCAGCTTGTAGTAATTTAATGTTTAGTACTGTTATGACCTGCTTTGAAAGCATGTGTGAAGACAACGGAGCGCGGCCCAATCCTGGGAAATTGATTGATTCATTAATTCCAATCAATGAAATCAGCAATACAAAATCAAAAAACCCACTTTTTAAAATCAATGCGTATCCATCGTCATGGTTTATAATCAATGCATCGAGAAAAACGAGTAAATCGTTACACCCCTACTTAGATGAGATTCTCATATATCTCTCATTTTAGTTTCAAAAGCATTTCAGATGTTTCTCCTAAAATTTCTTAGGAAAATAGAGGTAGACACAAATGAGACTTGGGAAATATTTGAAAAAAAAGAGTCAAAACTGAGAATGTGGTAGAAGAAACATAGAATATCTCTTTATTGTCTTGCTGCATTCTCTATCAAGACTCCATCATAGGAATATTTTATTGCTCAGAGTTTGCTCTTTCTAAACTCAGGATACTTAGATGTTTCTCCTAAAATTCCTTAGGGGAAATAAACGTAGACACAACTGAGACAGGAAATATATGAGAGAAAGGAGTCCAAAATGAGAATGGTCTGGGAGAAACATGGAAGATCTCTTCATTGTCTTGTTGTAATCTCTTCCAAGACCCCGTTATAAAAATGTTTTACAGGTTGCTCTTTGCTACTGAGGGACTGTAGCAATGCCTGAATCGCATCTGGAAATAACGGCTATGCTTTCCCGGGCACTTCCACCATGTCCTGAGCCCTCAAGCCCTACCACACAGGTTCTCAGCGCAAGTTCTAAAATAGCTACAAACCCGCAACTGATCTCGCACTCTGAGCGACAAAGGACTCCTCGAGTTCTCTGGGTCATGCCATGTCCACACTTGTGGACCAAGAGCATCACCTCTGGTTGTGTCTGGTCGACATGAGGCCTTTTCGGTGACACATTCGAGAACATGGCCCTGCAGTTCTCGGCTGCACAGGAGTAGACTGAGGCAATCCAACGTTCTGCCCCGTGGGGGCAGCTGCCACGTGCCGCATCCACAGCAGCCTCAAGCCGCAGCACCCCAGCCTGCTCGTCACCGAGGGCGGCCCCCTGCATCCACCCCCACTCCCGTGCCGCATCCACAGCAGCCTCAAGCAAGCGGCGCTGTGGAGCTGGGCATAGGCAGGCTGCCCCGCCCGTCCAGGCCCCCATCAAACCTGGCAGTGACCAGAAGAGCAAGAGGCCTCGGGATGGCGACCCAGAGAGAGAAAGGGAACTGCTCTTTGGGGGATTGTGAATGCACCTCTTGCTCCGCCAGAGGAGGTCCGGGTGGAGAATCTGGTTTCCAAAAATCTCAACAGGAGCTCTGCCACTGGGTCCTAAGAGGGCATGGAGAGTCACGGACGGACCAACACCGGACCACACTCATCCTCCTCTCTTGCCAGCAGGCAGCAGTAGGGGTTTCGAGAGTGTCATCAAAGGCCCTACTCACGCACCCTCTGCCAAACTGTGGAACCAGATAAGCATTGCACTGCACACTCAGACCCCTCTTTAGGTCCCTGTGTTGCATCTCACTGCCCCACCGCGGATACGTCGGTGGTCCCGCTGGTCCAGCTTGTATGGTGTCTGGATGCCTGGCTACCCAAACCGTTTCGCTGGCGGACCATCAGTCTCGGCTATGCGATTCAGTTCGCCCGGCGCCCCCCCAAGTTCAGTGGCATCTGCTTCACATCAGCGTGCAGAGATCGCAGTCCTACTGGCGAAGGATGCGATAGAGTCGGTCCCTCCAGCCGATAAGGAGATGGGGTTTTACAGCCTCTACTTCGTTGTACCCAAGAAAGGCGGTGAGTTATGACTGATCTTGGATCTGCGTGTCTTGAACCGGGCCCTTCTACGGTTACTGCTCAAAATGTTGATGCAGAAATGCATCTTTGGATGCATCCATCCCTGAGATTGGTTTGCAGCGATCGACCTGAAGGATGCATTCTTTCTTGTGTCAATCCTTCCACTCCACAGACTATTGCTGCAGTTCGCAGAAGCCATGTCTTCACAAAAGTTGAAGAGGCAGCCCTTGTTCCCCTGAGAGAACAGGGCATTTGCATTCTCAACTGCCTCGATGGCTCATACTAGCACAGTCTCAGGATCAGTTGTGTGCACACAGGGACTTGGTGCTGAGGATCTCTTTTCTCGGTATGGAGTTGGATTCAGTTGAGCATGCCCCATGCAAGGACGTGCTCAGTCAGTGTTGAACTGCTTGAATATTTTCAAGCGCAGGATGGTAGTCCCACCGAAACAGTTTTAGAGGCTCCTGGAGCATATGGCAGCGGCAGTCACGCCTCTGGGGCTGCTTCATGTGAGACCGCTTTAAACACTTCATTTCTTCTGGCAGGAGTGCCCCTGGAACAGGTCTCTAGGCATGCTGTGGTTTACACGGATGCCTCCACCACCAGCTGGGGGACCAAGTTTGACAGGTTTACGGTGTTGGGGTTTTGGACAGGCCCCCAACTGCACTGGCACATCAATTGTGAGGAGCAGGTCCTGCTCATGGTGCCTTACTGGCTCACTCGGACTTGGTTCCTGGAACTGTTGCTCCTCATGACACCCCCTATTTGGCAGATTCCTCTGGGGAAGGATCTACTGACTCAGACAAGGGGCACCCTGTGGCACCCATGTCCAGACCTCTGGAAACTTCATGTCAAGTCCCTGGACGGGATGCTGAGGTTCTAGGTGACCTACCCCAGGAGGTAGCAAACACCATCACTTTGGTGAGAGCACCGTCTATGAGACACGCCTTGAAGTGGAACCTGTTCATTGAGCGGTGTTGATACCCCCAGATAAACCACTGGAAATGTCTGATCAGAGTCATGCTGTCCTTTCTGCAGCAGGGGTTGGAGCGAAGGCTGTCTCCCTCCACCATTAAAGTCTACATGGCTGCAATTGTTGCTAACCACGACCCTGTGGAAGGGAAGTCGGTGGGGAAGCATGAACTGATCATCAGGTTCCTTAGGGGGGTGAGAAGGCTAAATCCTCCATGCCTGAAGCGGCACCGAAGCGTCTCCAAATCAGCTGGACCTTCTGGGGATGGGGTCTTCATTCTCCCGGGAGCATAGTGACATTTTGTCGGCCGTTCGGTTGTGCAGACTCGGAATGTGAATGGCACAAAGTGATCTCAGAACCTTCCGACTCCAAAGGAGAAGGTGGTTGGCGAGTCGTGACATGCGACGTGAGTGTAGACCACCTTGTCAGTTGATGTATGCAACGGTGGCCGTGTTGTCCATTCGGACCAGCACATGCTTGCCTCGTAAGTGCTCTTTGAGACGGTTCAAGGCAAGGAGCACCATTAGCAACTCTAAGCAATTGATATGCCAGTGCAGTTGGGGGCCCAACCACACCCTTGACACTTTGTGCCCATTGTACGTGGCCCCCCAGCCGTTGGTGGAGGCATCCGTGTAAACCACAGCATGCCCGGATACCTGTTCTAGGGGCACTCCTGCCAGGAGAAATAAAGGGTCTAGCCACGGGATGAAGGTTTGGCAGCAGGCCGGTATGACCCGGATCCGGTGAGTGCCGGCCTGCTATGCCCACCTCGGGACTCTGCCATGAAGTCTGTGCTGAAGCTGTCTCATATGAAGCAGCCCCCAGTGGCGTAACTGCTGCTGCAGCTGCCATATGCCCCAGGAGCCTCTGAAATAGTTTCAGTGGGACCACCGTCCTGCCCTTTAATGAATTCAAGCAGTTCAGCACCGACCATGCATCGGAGCACCAGGTCCCTGTGCTCGCATAACTAATCCCAAAACTGTGCTAATATAAGCCAATCATCGAAATAGATGAGGATGCGAACACCCTGCTCTCTGAGGGGAACAAGAGCCCTCTATACTTGGACCACAAGTGTGGACATCGCATGACCCTGAGAACTCGCGGTAGCCATCGTCGCTCAGAGTGTGAGGTAAGTAGAGGTTCAGAGCTCTTTCAGAACATATGGATCGTGACCACCCCTCGTGCAGGTCCTTCAGTGGCTTGGCCTTATGAACCTGCAGTAATGCTATAGGGTGTAAGGTGGAGGCAGCTAGTCCACAAGCCATTTAAGCATCATCGGACAGGCCAGGCGAGTACCTACAGACTCGGGTGGGGAGGCACGGTTCGCCATGCCGGGTGTAGACGGAATTAGGACACAACTGCATCGCAACCGACCGCTCCACCGGGGGGACCGCCATATACCCCTTAGCTGCACCACCGTTGATGGGTGGTGAAGGAGGAGGAACCAGCAGATCGGTCTCCGGCAGTAACAGGTGCCGTCCATGACCTGGTGGGCACCTCATGCACCTCCGGGAAGAAGCGGGGTGCTGAGAACCAGCGCGAGCCACACCGAGAAACCAATCGTCCAATCTCGAGGGCTTAGGATGCAGTGGAGGTTTCCACTCGAGCCTTTCCCTCTCGGCAGCCCGGGAAAGCATTGCCGACATCTCTGGATCTGATTCAGGCCTTGCCACCTCCATCCTTTCCAGAGAGCTCTCCCATGATGCAGGGATTGATATCCGGACATCGGGAGGAGCACTGAAAGAAACCGCTGGTATGTTCTGGAAGAGGCCCAGCACGTTTCTTTGGTGGCTCAACTGGTTGCAGCGATGGCCCCTGAGAGTTGGTTCCCTGAGAGGTTTGCCACCACTGTAACCCTCAGACTGGCCGTGCTTCTGCCCAAAGTAGTCATCCCCTGCCCTGCCGTCAGGACAAACACTAGATCGTGGCAGAGGCAACGGAACTCCGCCCCGCTGGAGGAAAGGGAGCCTGGCCTATACGAGATGGTTATCTTCCTGCAATGGGAACATGACTCATCTGCGAACGCCACCTCAGCATGTGTAATGCCCAGACACATGAGGCACCGATTGTGACCATCACCCAGTGCCAGGTAACGACCACATCCAGAAACACACGGATGAAATGGCATCTTTAAAAAGATGATCCGTCGTCTTTACAAAGACGCACCCATGTACTCTTTTAGAGAAACTGGCTCTTTCAGGGAAATGCTCTTTAACGTGCTGAGACGCACAGGGGAAATGGCTGTTTGCAGCACAACAGGGGGTAGTGCAGCCTGAAATGCGCAACCTACTCGACACAGGAAGAACCACCACTGAAGTGCCATCTGCCAACACAAGAAGCTCCCTAGAGCATGCTAGACTCCCTAGAGCATGCTAGACTGGTAGGAGCAGAACGATGTTGTCGCTCAGCTCCGAAGCGAAAAGCTGGTATGCGTTGCTTGTATGCACTGTGATCAGCAGGAGCTGGATGCAATCATGCACGCCAATGTGCATTGGCTCGTTTAGCGTACACTCTGAGTTGATTGGTCTCTCTATCGAGATCCCAATTTGTTGGTCACTGACATGACGTCAAGAGTGACAGACTGAAAGGGAACCAGCTTTATACATTGTGTTTGTATGACTATTCTAACATATTACAATATGGTAAATGTCATAAAAACATTATTTATTTAAAAAATGAAATAAAACAACATTGCAAATTTTGCCACCAAAAAATCAGACATTTTGATTTCAAAAAAATCGTGAATTCGCGAAATGTTAGACTAGGCTGTATGCACATTATATTTTACTTTACCCATTAGTTATGTCTAAATTATTTGATGTTTAAATACATCTGTTATGAAACAAGTTATGAGAGGCCCTGTGTAGGCCAAATGAATATATTTCAATAAAAAATTTTTTTTTTTTTATAATTTAGAAGTTAATTTAAAAACCACATTATGTGCAATTTACATGTTTTCATACATTTTATTTTAAGTTGAGCGTTGCTTGTTATATTTAAAAAAATATATAATAATAAATAGTAATTAAATTTAAGTAGCCAGCATAGCTAGGCCTATATCACTGTGAGTACAGTAGACATCATAATAATAAAGAAATCTTAACCTGTTTAATCCCAATTTTTTTTAAATAATATTTTTTGGAAAATTTTATGGAAAAGTGTGTGAAAATTTGTGTTTTGCGTTTAGTCACAATTGTGACTGGTGGGATAATGTGTATAATTTACTGAAAATTCTTATATAGCCTATATTAGCACAGTTATTAAACACATTTAAAAGTCTTTTATGTCATTTTAGGGTTACTATTAAACATAAAAACCCAGAAATAGAATTATAAAAAAATACAATGTTTTATTGCAGTGAACCATTTTAGTCGTCTATCGGGATCCTTAGGAATACAATAAAATGATTTCCTCTTTGCTTTCCTCTGCCTGTTCTGGCATCCTGGTGCACAGCAGCCATCCACCATTTTGAAATAATAAGGTTTGTAAGGTCTAAACAGTCTGTTTTTTAAATTATTGTTCGACCACTGTCGATACAAATGCTACAGCCACTCTATCGCTTTCCTGATGGCCTGCCAAAATTGCGTAGGTTAGATTGTGTGACGTCAATCTCCGGAGCTGTATGGACAAGATATGAGATGGAAATCTGCTCCCTAAAGAAACCACAATAAAATCTGTTGATCTCATCTCCAGCCAAGCAGCAGACGGGCTTTATAAAAACAGCCCAATCACAATGTTTTGCAGTGCACATGGAAGCTGATCTGCATTAACAACAAGGTACTATTTGGTGGATTTTTTTGCTGAGTGTTATATTTTGCAAGTCCTGCATGTTATATAATGCTTGCAGATATATATTTAAACTTAGTGTAACAGCCATTTAAATTAAAAATAATACTTTGTATTACTTATTTTATTTTATTAATGTTTTTATTTGTCAATAATATTACTGTACGATAATAAGTAATTCAATAATGCACTGTTTTCATGTTTTATTATTTGCTTTTTCAGCCTGAAGGATGAACAAGTCTGTTGGTTTTGATCTGGTATTTTCAACCTATGAGTCACTGGGCCCACGGAAATATGTATTGACTATTTTTATTTTTTTTTAGTTTACTCAGTTGCAACCTTAGCAAACATATTTATAATGGTCGTCATCTACTTAGAATCGAGTCTCCATAAACCAATGTATATATTTTTGTTTAAACCTGATATGCTGTGGACTGCTTGGAAGCAGTGCAGTTTGGCCAAAAGTGCTTTCAAATCTCCTAACTGATTTGCACACTAGTTCATATGAGGGGTGTCTTCTCCAAGTCTATTTGCTTAGTATTTATGCTGCTTGCACTTACTCTACTTTAACAGTAATGGCCTATGATAGGTATATATCCATTTATAAGCCATTACAGTACCATAATATCATGAATCCTAGAAAAATTAAAATTTGGCTAATGTTAAGCAACTTAATTCCTGTTTTCTCAGTAGCTGGTCAAATATATTTGACATCAAGAATTCCCTTATGCAGCCATTCTCTTAATAAACTATTTTGTGATAACCTTTCTGTCATTAACATATCATGTGGTACAAGTAGCCTCAGCCTTTTAAGCAATGTGTATGGTTTACTTATAATAGTTTGTTTATCTGTGCTCCCTACATTTCTGATTGTGGTGTCATATGCTAAAATACTTTCTGTCAGTTTAAAGGTGTCAAAAAATAGTCAAAGCAAGGCACTTGGAACGTGCATTCCTCATTTGATAATATTCATAAACTATTCCATTGCAACAATTTTTTCTGTTATATATAACAGACTAACTATGATTATGCCTAATGAGATGAATATCTTTTTTATCAGTCCAAGTAACACTGTTGCCACCACTTTTGCATCCAGTAATATATGGTGTTAGAACCAAAGAGATAAGAAAATGTACTGCTAAAATAACCCAGAGATTGTGTGCATCAACAAACTGTTATTATACTTCAAAACTTAGAGTCCCAAAATATATTTGCAATTTCAGGATCTCTGTAAAATACTTGGTTTATACACAGCTTCATGTAAAACTATAGACAACCAAATACATGATTAAAAGCAAATACTCTTGTACAATCTTTTGTCTACTTTCATATTATGTACAGACCCCCCAGTGCAATATGTGCAAATTATGTGCAATATGTGCAAATCATGTGCTTTATTTATGTATTCTTAAATGATACTGTGTTATTTTTTTTTTTTTTTTTTTTTATGCATTGCGTGAGTGTGTGTGTGTATGTGTGTATGTATGTATGTGTGTGTGTGTGTGTGTGTCTGTGTGTGTAACGGAGGCCAGTGAGTAGGTGTGTTTTGCAGGTAAACCTCACTCCCCTGATCTCAAGAGACGTGCTAGCGACTGACACTCGTAGCTGTGGTCATTTAACCTCCTTGTTAGTGTGTTCGCCTACCACGCCAGAATCCTGGGTTCGAGGCCCACTCAGAACAAGAATGAGGTGTGGTGGTGATAACCCGGGAGAGAGGGGTTACATGTAATTTTTTTTTCCTCCAGAATTGTTTAATTATTATGTGTAAATTTGGTTAAATGATAGCAGGACTCAAGCTTACATTGAAACACAAGAACATTCTCAAATCATGCTGGACAACATATCATCAGGTTTTGTGTCAATGTAAGCAAGACATCTGACCTTTGTGCAATGGAGTTCACATGCTGGATATACTTTTTACATGTGCAGATTGTAAAATGTACTAATAGCAGCCTATAATAATAATAATAATAATAATAACATAATTTCTACCATTAATTTGTGGCTAATATGGACCAGCCATAGCTTTAACTGTTCAATTAGTTTTGTGACACTGTTATCTTACTATATTATAGAAGAGAATAAAAAATTAAAATTTTGTATTATTACATAATCAGAAATGCACAAATGACAATGTAATTTATATTGAGTAGAGTAATTATAAAACAGAGCAATGTATAGATTGCTCTCATATTCAAATCTACCACATCTCAATAATATTTAGCAAAGATATGTTCTGATTAGTGGTGGTAATGTGTCACCATCTAGTGTTATCTTTGGGTTGGGTTGTTCTTTTCATCAATCATTTTGAAAACAGATACTTTTGAAAGAGCTTAATCGCTGGTATAACTGAGATTTATTTAATATAAATAGATATATATATAGATATATAGATAGATAGATAGATAGATATGCAGAGCTAAGCTTCATTAGCCTTGTTTTAGGAAATGCAGTAGCATAATCTTGTCCACAAGATAGAGCATTTGAATAAGGAATACTAACCTACACCTATAACATATACCTAATATGCACACAAGATGCAAAACATTACACATCTCTTGCAAATGCTAACACTTAAAAAAATGTTTTATCTCTTAAAAATTGTGTTTTTGCATAGTAACTCTACACACAAATTTCAAATGATTAGCCAAAAACACTCCAAATTACACATATATGACAAATGTAAAACTGTAATTTGTAATTTGTCTTTTGCTTGGTCAGTGTGCAATGGAGTGCACACTGGAGTTTGTCATAAAACACACATACATGTATGTGCACAATATATTTATAAGTGTCATGTGGCGTATCCAGCCCTGGCAAGGAGAATGGGTGTGGCTGTAAACAAATAAGAGGGCAAACATAATTTCATTCTCCAAATTATTTTTTTGGGTTTAACTTTGGGATGAATAATAATAACAATAACAAAAATAGTAATAATAATGATAATAATGTGCATCATATCTTCTATTTGGGGTCTGGCTGCATCAACTCATTAACATCAAAAGCAATGTTTTCTCTGCCTAATCAGAGGGGGAAGTGTCATGTGGCGTATCCAGCCCTGGCAAGGAGAATGGGTGTGCATTGATGGGGTTGGGGGTCATATACCTTTCAACGGCATGCTGAAAAACTTGTCAACTGGGTTCAGAAATGGAAAATATATGGTGTCAGGTGGAGCACCAAACCTTATGGAAAGTTGATGACCCAGTTGCAGACCAGAGCAGCTCAATGGAACCTTACATTGTCCCAGATGATAACAATTTTTTTATTATATTATTATTATCCTCTGTAATATTCCTTTTTGTCCTCCTCTCCTCTTCCTCTTTCTGTCCTCTTCTTACTCTCACTTAACTCTCTCTCCAAAATGGGCCTCAAATGTTGTTCAAACCAAGAGAGTTATCCTGCAGCTTATTTATAGTGCTCAAGCTATTATTTCTAGGTAAATTAGGTAGAAGTGTTTTCACACATAATCATTGGGTGTAGGTAATCAGTAAATAAGTGTGGCGTTTAAATAGGAGTGTTTCCCAAATGAAACTCTGTTAGTTTAGGAATAATGTGTCTTATATAGAGAACTGTGTTTATATATATCACATATCTGGTCTGAAGATTCAGTATATGAATGGTTTCACTGTTGTGTGTTCAACATGGGTTAGATTAGGCCTGTAAGACAGAATTCAAATGTCTGCCATTCACAATTTAACTGTTTGAGACCGCTCTGCACATTTTGTATGTATCTCTTACTACTTCAGACGTTTGTTGTTCTATTTGACCGTAAGTGGACATCACAGGATATTCCTCAAAAAATAAAACTTAAACATAAAATAACACAAACATACATTTCTACACATCTACAATGATACCACTCAATAATAATTCAACTAAAAACCAAAGTACAGATTAAAGTCCACTGAAGGTGAGTGTAGCGATGAACCCAAGTGCAGTTTATTTACATTGATAATCTAAACATCCAAACAATAAACAAAGACTTGACTTGAACAGACTTGACGAGGCTTGAACAGACTAGACTCACCGACAGGATGTTACAACGTTATGTTAATACACGACAAGAGACAATGGCAAAAACATGACTACTTATAGTAAACAATGAGGGTAACATGACAGGAACAACCAATGAGAACAAGACACATGACTAAGACAACCAATGAAAACAAACAGAACTGATAATCATATGTCCAGACAATAACCAATGAGAACATGACACATACACAAAGCAGAGATACATGAGGGCAAGGGAAGCAAAACACAAACAGCATAAATCAAACTACAAAATAAAAGACATGAAAACAAGAACATAAAAAAAACCTCAAAACAGACATTACATACCCCCCCCCCCCCTTAGGGCGGCACCAGACGCCCAAACAACAAAACCCAAAAAGTTCAGGAGGGTGGTGGAGTGGAGGCGAAATAGGGGGAGGGATGGAGGTCCAGGCTCGTGAAACAGAGGCAGGTCTAGACTGTGGAGCAGAGACAGACAATGGAGCATAGGGGGACCTGGGCCATGGAGCAGTGACACACAATGAAACAGAGGGGGACCTGGGCCATGGAGCAGATCCAGAGCAATATGGAGCCATGGAGGAGCAGGCCTAGTGGGGAGCCATGGCGGTGCAGGCCTAGCGGGGTGGCCAGGCGGTGCAGGCAGAGCTGGAAGCCAAGGTAGAGCAGAACCATGGACAGACCACTTGGTCGTGGACGGCCTCCTTGGCCGTGCTTGAGTGGCCTCAGTGGCTGTGACAGGACAGACAGTGAGTTCATGAGCGGCCTCCGTAGCCAAGACAGGACAGGCAGTGAGTTCATGAGCGGCCTCCGTGGCCAAGACAGGACAGGCAGAGAGTTCATGAGCGGCCTCTGTGGCCGTGGCAGGATAGGCAGCGAGTTCGTGCATGGCCTCCTTGGCCGTGGCAGGACAGGCAGTGAAAGTTCGTGGACGGCCTCCTTGGCCATGGCAGGACAGGAAGAGAGTTCATGGACGGCCTCCTTGGCCGTGGCAGGACAGGCAGAGAGTTTGTGGACGGCCTCCTTGGCCAAGGCAGGACAGGCAGTGAGTTTGTGGACGGCCTTCTTGGCCGTGGCAGGACAGGCAGAGAGTTCGTGGACGGCCTCCTTGGCCGAGGCAGGACAGGTAATGAGTTCGTGGACGGCCTCCTTGGCCGTGGCAGGACAGGCAGAGAGTTCGTGGACGGCCTCCTTGGCCGTGGCAGGACAGGCAGAGAGTTCATGGACGGCCTCCTTGGCCGTGGCAGGACAGGCAGAGAGTTCATGGACGACCTCCTTGGCCAAGGCAGGACTGGCAGAGAGTTCGTGAGTGGCCTCCTTGGCCGTAACATGGCAGACAGAGAGTTCAAATGTGGGAGCCATCACCTTGGGAGGTTCTAAAGTGGAAGCCACCGCCTCTGGGGGTTCTGTAGTGGACCCCGCCCCCTTAGGAGGTTCTGCAGCAGAAGCCGCTGCCTCTGAAGTGAATTCTGCTGGCCCTGAATTCTGAGTGAATTCAGGGCCAGGAGAAGCCTCAGGAGCAGACTCGTGGACCGGAAAAGTCTCTGGAGCGCAGTGAGCGGCCCACACACTCAAAATGGCGACTGCTATTACTAGAAGTACTGAGGCCACGGGAACAGTCTCAGTGACTGCCAAGACTAGACGAGACTCAGGTCTGGCGGCCATCTTGGCCGGGGACTCAGGCGTGGCGGCCATCTTGGCCCAGGACTCAGGCGTGGTGGCCATCTTGGCCGGGGACTCAGGCCCATCTTGTGTGAAGGCCCTGGCTCGACAGGCATGTCGTGACGGGACTCTGGAATGGCGGCCATGTCGTGACGGGACTCTGGAGTGGTGGCCATGTCGTGACGGGACTCTGGAGTGGCGACCATGTTGTAACGAGACCCTGGAGAGGCGGCCATGTCGTGACGAGACCCTGGAATGGCGGCCATGTCGTGACGAGACCCTGGATGATCAGCTGAGACGTGACGAGGCTCTGGAAGTTCAGTTGAGGCGTGACGAGGCTCTGGAAGTTCAGCTGGGGCGTGACGAGGCTCTGGAAGTTCAGCTGGGGCGTGACAAGGCTCTGGACGATCAGCTGAGGCGTGACAAGGCTCTGGGCGATCAGCTGAGGCGTGAAAAACCACTCTAAGGAAGTTCAGCCCATGACTAACCACTGGAAGTTCAGCCGAGGCGTGACGAGGCTCTGGAAGTTCAGCCGAGGCGTGACGAGGCTCTGGAAGTTCAGCCATTTTCCGAAGAGACTCTTGAGTGGCAGTCATCTTGTGACTAAGCTCTTCAATGGCAGCCATATTGTGGAGAATCTCTTGCTTGACCAGCATGATGTGAGCAGGCTCTGGCTTGGTAGACGTGACATGAAAAAGACTTGGCATAGCAGTCATGACGTGAACAGGAGCTGGCTTGGCAGGAATGATGTGAGCAAGCTTTGGCTTGGCAGACGTGAAGAGGACTTGGCGTAGCAGGTGTGACAGGAGCAAACCCTGGCGTAGCAGATATGGTGTTAGCAGGCTTTGCATAGCAGACATGGCGAGAATAGGCTGTGGCTTGGCAGGCGTGATGTGATGACTTGGCATAGCAGGCATGAGATGAGCAGGCTTTGGGGTAAGTGTCATGTTCCTCCTCCATGACACCCACAGTGAAAGCAGACCCACTCAACTGCAATGCATTGTCAATATACTGCTCTAGTGACCAATGAATCCTTCCCCCAGGCAAATGGGAACGAATGGGTTCACTTAAACCCACTCGAAAAATGTTCTTCAATGCCACATTATTAAAGTCCACCCTGTTAGAACAGAAATGGACAGGATTCTGTCCACAAAAATCCTGGACATAATCCTCAATGGATCTGTTACCCTGACGAAGGCAGAGGAGCTGTGATACTACTGGGTTCATGGTGGCGGTCGTGCATTCTGTAACAATCAGTCCACTGAAGGCGAGTGTAGCGATGAACCCAAGTGCAGTTTATTTACATTGATAATCCAAACATCCAAACAATAAACAAAGACTTGAACAGACTTGAACAGACTTGACGAGGCTTGAACAGACTAGACTCACCGACAGGATGTTACAACGTTATGTTAATACACAAGAGAATGGCAAAAACATGACTACTTATAGTAAACAATGAGGGTAACATGACAGGAACAAAACCAATGGGAACAAGACACATGACTAAAGCAACCAATGAGAACAAACAGAACTGATAATCCCATGACCAGACAATAACCAATGAGAACATGACACATACACAAACCAGAGATACATGAGGGCAAGGGAAGCATGACACAAACAGCATAAATCAAACTACACAATAAAAGACATGAAAACAAGAACATGAAACAAAAACCCCAAAACAGACATTACACAGAGGTATGTTATGTCACACTTAACACTTCTTAAGTAAGTTTTCTCTGTGTGTGAAGATGCTGCATGGCGTAGCATAAATCCATGTTCCAAAGTAAAGTAAAATTTCCCATGCTCAGGGAATAGAGAGCAAAGAACACTGTGTAGGGACAAATGTCAATCAGAACACAGTTCATGCATGGAGCTCTAGTCTAACAAGCTGATGATCTGAATCAGGTGTGTTGGTAACACTTTATAATAACTTTCATTTAAAATCATTAACAAACATTATATAATGCTTAACAGATCATTAGTTAATATATATTCACATAGCTAGAAATAATGTTCTTGTTGATGTTTACTAATGAACTTACTAAACAGTACCTAATGATTAACATATGATTATGTTATATTAATGTAAACTGAAAAAAGTTTACAAATGTCAGTAAACTTTCAGTTGATATGATCTTCATTTGTTGGTCTTTGTTTGTTATGTAGACCTCTATTTTCATCTTAACAAATAATCTATTAATTATTTGTTCATGATTTTGCAGTACCCAATCTAAAGTGGAAAATATTTATCATTTGCAAATGCTTATAAATGTTTACTAAACATTAATACCTTTATGAAAAGTCATCTCAATAGCAAAAAGTGTCCCGAAAAACCTGAATTTTACCCTATTCACAACATCTTTACTAATCATTTATTAATCATTTGTTCATGTTTTTGCAGTACTCTCTATCTAAAGTTTGGAACTATTCATAATTTATAAACGTTTATAAACGATTACTAATCATATCTTTATGGGGCACTGGACTTTTAGCTAATGTAACAAGGTTTGTGTAAAGGGTGGCTGGTTAAGGTTAGCTAAACTGCTTGCTAAAGACATAACAGATTCTAATTTTAGTACAAAAACAAAAAAGTTTTTATTGGCTCAACACTCACATTAGTATACTACTCCAGTATATAATTAAACAGAATTTTCATTGTATCATAAATAAACAGGGGAAAGCAAATAAATTCATTTATCAAAACAATATAATAAAAACAGATTGACCCCTGTACACTGTTTACCCTTTAACCAACCCTTAAAACTACCCATACCACCAAACCTGTCCCCAACCTTACCCGTATCACACCTCAATAGCAACAAGTGTTGTGTATTAACACAAGCTTTCAATCATTTTATAACATCTGTTAAAATTTATTTGTAGATTTTCAATCAATCAATTTTCAAATGTGATTGATCATTTGAAATTGAAAGTTTAATGACGTGTAAGCATTTTAACTAACATGAAATGATGATTTGTTTGAACATCATCTAATGTTTAATAAGTTTATTAGCAAACATTAACAAGCACATTATCTCACATCCTCATACTTTTATAAAAAAAAATCACCATAAAAAACGACCGTATTCTGACAGTAACATCTTGTTTTTTCATTACAACAGTAAAAAAAAAAATTTTTAAAACATAAATTTTTTTTTTTTTTTTAAACCAATGCATTTCTGGGTAAAAGTTGTTGTTTTTGAGAAAGTAGCCTTCTGCAGTCCTTGTAGTAGTAGCACTCAGATTCAACACTCAGAGACTGTGTTTCAAATCACACCCTACACTCTCATTCACTATTCCCTACATTTTACTAATACAGTTTATTTATACAGTCCACCTGACAGAGAGAATGAAAAACTAATGAGTGAATTAAGACAATGATGAACAGCTGCTGTTAACGAGCAGAATCACTGAAGAAAAGAGAAAGATGAAACTACAAACTGACTTCAGCCAAAGCCTTAGATGAAAACAGTTGAAATAAAACTGCAGAGGATGATTAAACAACTCAACAAACAGCATTACCAGCTTCACATATTACAGTCTGACTTTCTTTTTTTGTCATATATTTACAAAATTACTTGAAAATTAATAGACATTTAGATGGGGTCCGTGTACAGAATAAGCAGACACGAACTAATTTATTATAAAAAATAAATAAAACACTAAAAAAAATATTACTTCTTTAATGGTTCAAACACCGATGAATAGAATAAGCAGACACAAACTAATTTTCATTATTAAAAATTCATAGTTCATTAAAAAAAATAGTAAAAATCAAATAAAAGTTGTTTTTTAATGTGTATATAAATGCTAAATTTAATTTCGACCTTTTTTAGCGTCTCTATACAGACGCTAGCGCCCTTCTCGCCCTACTGACGTAGCTACCATAACTGTTTTATAAAAACTTTTAGCGTCAATATTTTTATGATCTTAAACATACTGTACACATACTGGTAAAAAAAAAAAAAAAAAAAAAAAAAAAAAAAATTAATAAAAAATAAAAACCCGTATAGCCTGAATGCACTGTATGTCGCTTTGGATAAAATTGTATGCATAAATGTAAATTATCTTAAAGTGCCCCTATTATGCCATTTCTAAGGTTCCAGAGTTTTTTTTGGGAGTCTTCTACAATAGTTTTACATGCATTCAAGGTCAAACAACCCTTTCGTTTTCTCAGAATATGCATTTAATATCACCTCATTTTCCAACGATTCTCAAACGATTTGTTCGAAGCAGTTCTCTAAGATTCAGTCTCTCTAAACCCCTCTTATGGTTGAGCCTCATTGATTATAACGGATTTTTGAGATCGGGATAAACTGAAATGAATGACAGCTTTATAATTATTATAGGGAGCGCAGAGCGCGCTTTCTTGGCCAATTAATTCAGAATTTCAATAAATTTAGTTTTTCATGATGCTGTTGGACTAGTGACAGCTGCACGCTGCAAACATCTGCATATAGACTGCAACCAAAATGGTCGCATTTTTTCACAATTTTTTGAGAATGTGCGAGTTCAGATTTGACGTGGTCGCATTTGTGCTAGTGCATGGTCTGCCCTGCTCCAAAGCATCTGCTCCATACTGTAGCAGGAGTCAGATTTCACTGATCACATGAAGAGAGGCGCTTTCAGTGACTGGTATGGTTTATACTTGCAGCATCAGCACGAGCGCGAAGGTGCGAGCAACGCTCGGCAAAAATGACGCAAATATTAAGGAAATGATGGAAGACGGCGGATTTGGATTTCACACTAAAATAAAATAAAAGACTGCTTCATATAAACCAGAGAAGGTGAACATATTGGTATTCTTGTGGAAACAACAACAACAACAAAAAAACATGCAAGTCCTGTCAGCGACAGCCAGTTTAGTTTCACTTTCTTTTTGTTTTCAAAAAAGCTTGTTATCTTTGCTGTTTACCTCACGTTACGCCATGGAGGCTTTCTTTTATTATTATTTGTTGTTGTTGTTGTTTGTTTTTTTTATTTATTTGATTCCTCGCT
The DNA here is from genome assembly GCF_018340385.1 of Cyprinus carpio. Classification (NCBI taxonomy): domain Eukaryota; kingdom Metazoa; phylum Chordata; class Actinopteri; order Cypriniformes; family Cyprinidae; genus Cyprinus; species Cyprinus carpio. Next base: position 7,752,532 of record NC_056586.1, read on the forward strand.
GTTTGCTAAACATTCTGTAATTTATTAGTCTGTGTATATAATAGCATGTGGAGCCATTCCTCATCTTACTAGTTTTTTGTTAATAAACGTTAGGCTATCTCGTTTGTCATTATAGCTTATATATATAATTATAGTTTTATTGTTGTTGTGCTTTTTAATTAAGTATAACAATAAAAACTAATCAATCAACTTTTGTTTTAGTCTTAAAAAAAATGAAAAGTGTATAGATATAGCCTAAGCAAAACAGACAAATTATCTTTTCTTGTAAAACTTGACACAAAGATCGCTAATTCGAAGTGAAAGCGTCCAAGTCTGACTTATAACACAGCAAAAGAGGAATTCCCATTCACAAAATTTAAATCACAAATGATACTGATGAAAAAGAACGGGTTGAATGTTTGAACACTCGTTACCATATAACTATAAACTATGATAAAAGTTAATCAGCATGCATTGATTAATGCCATGCTGTAGTAAAAAAACAAAACAAAAAAAAACCTGCGACCAAATGATGTGCTCCTGCGACCAACTGAGAAAGTCGAAAAAACAGAGACCAGTGGGAAGAATTAGTCTAGAGCCCTGTAGCCTAAAACACGGCATTATGCGAATGCCACTATCAGTGAACAGGGCAAAAATATGTCAAAATGTATAAGGTATGTGTAGCCTACACATTGTAGCCTACTGTACGTGCACTGAGCGACCATGCATGGGTCCTCTCCAATAACCCATACAGCACACAAAGTTATGACAAAATTATATCCCAATATATAATTTTATGATGATAGATTTCCCAGGATTCTGCAATGTCTATTTTAAAAATAATATCTGTATCAAGTCTTTGCATTGTTCCAAAGACGGCTCTAGTTCTCATGTGAAAGTGCGGGAGAAGCATCACTAAATTTGGCCAAAGAAAACTTGTTAAAATCGACATTTTTTCTATATTAATTTGTGCATTTTTCAAATGTTCATTAAAAGTGCAAAAAAAAATCATTAACAAAAATCTGAAAAGAAGTCAATATTTTACGTTTTCGGGCAGCATTTTGTGTGTACGGTTCTAATTTCAATTTTGGTTTTCAGCATAGCATTTAAAAATACAATAACCGTTAAATAATAATCTTACCCAATACTATGCAAACAAGAACCTTCCTTCAATCTATACATCATCAGATTATTATGGGTCCGTGTACGGTCCGTGTATCTTTTGGTCATTCGATTTTTTGTTTAATTTTGTAAGTAGAAAAATGAAAAACAGCACCTTTTTCGTTTTTTAATTTTTTGCAAAAAACGAAAAACAAGAATTCAGCTTTAATTTTTAGTTTTTCGTTCAGGGTTAGAAAAATGAATAAACAGCTTGAATATTCGATTTCTACACGTGGGCTGGAATTAAACTCCCCTTTCTGCTGATTGGTCAGACAAAAAAAAAAGATCAAACCATGCTGTCATCAGTCCTTCTGCAGTTCCTCGCGGCAGAATAATGCTTTGACTTGGGTATATTCAGAGCTGGGTAGATTACTTACAAATTGTAATTGTAAACCCATTGGTTAAATGCTGTATAGCCACCGAATTAATGACTGATAACTGTGTGAATGTCCACAAACTGGAAGACTTTCTGAGTGTATATAAGCGGTAGACTATTTTAGAAAGGAACATTAAAAAAAAAAAAAAAAAAGAGGAATTAGAGAGAATCAATAAACGATGAATCATTTATTTCTATTGTGTGAATAATATGTAATCTATAAAAAAGTAACTGTAGTCTGATTTAGTCTGACACTTGTGCACTCGCACACAGGAATGTAACACAAGATTTACATAAATGTAATTAATTGCCATTTGGTTTGTTTCTCACCAAACCTTACTGTATACCTTCAGAACGTTTGGAATATAGCATACGCCACGAGATGCATATTATTTTATGACAGATTTGCATCCGCTTAAAGAATGAAAAGTGAAAGTCACCGTTCTCTGCCATTAAATGGGTAAGTGAGAGCAGGACATTTTTGTGTGTCTGTTTCGGAAAAAAAGAAGGTAGACCTAATAAGCCTTTAGAAACAACATCTGACTAGTTACCCTAGTTAAATAAAACAGAAAAACGCGACTACTGTCAAGCACAGACCAGTATTGAAGTGCACAGGAAATATGCAGCAATCTAAAACAGTTTATTTAATTAATATTGAGAAATAGTTGATGTTCACCTGGATTTGTTCCTGAAGAGGGGAAATAATTTAATAAGTTGTCATTTATAGTCATATGGTAAAATGCATATTTTTATTTGTGTACATTCAAAATGACTACAAAATGTCGTCCCGTTGAAAAATAAAGAAAACAACAGAATGCACAGCTTTAGCGCAAAACATGAACCAATACACAGCTAGTAGGCTGCTTGATGCGCCTATTTTTAAAAGTCTACATTAAGGTTATTTGACGTTAAATGCATTATTTAAGTCATTTTAGAATAAATCACAGTATATATCATGATAAAAAATGACTTTACAGTTTGGAAAATATGGTAGGCTATGAAATCCCCCCCAGCAGAAGCAGAGGACTAGTATTCTGCCGCGAGGAACTGCAGAAGAATGGATGACAGTTTGATCTTTTTTTTTTTTTTTTTTTTTTTTGTCTGACCAATCAGCAGAAAGGGGCGTGTAGAAATCGAATATTCAAGCTGTTTATTCATTTTTCTACCCCTGAAAGAAAAACAACAAATTAAGCCGAATTCTTGTTTTTCGTTTTTTGCAAAAAAAATTAAAAACGAAAAAGGAGCCGTTTCTCATTTTTCTGCTTTCAATATTAAACAAAAAAATCCTCATGAGATGCCCATTTTCACCTAAAAAAACAAGCTTTATATCATTTTTACAATTTTTTATGAAATACGAATTGTGAATAATGAAAATTAGTTTGTGTCTGCTTATTCTATTCATCATAGTTTGAACCATTAAAGAAGAAAACCGCATTTTCCGTATTTCATTTCTGGGTTAAAAAAACGAAAAAAACGAATGGACGCAAAAGTACACGGACCTAGATGCTTTATTGAAAATGTTTCACGTGACCTCACCATTATGGTGATCAGCGTTGCTTTAGTTGGTCTCTTGACTAAATGTGTTAAAACAAAATAAAAAAAAAAAAAAAATTAATAATAATCCTGTAAATTAAATGTTTTTGGGTTATAGTCATTGTGAAGCAGCTTGCTTCTCTGATTGGATTCAGTGGCTAATCTTTAATGATATGTTGTGGTTTCTTATTAGTTTCATGTTATTTACCTTATGATATCGCAAAATAACAAACCATTAGAAAGGATTGTAACAGACATCAAGAATCAGCATATGAATCTCAACAAAGTAGAGTCAGAAACCTAATGCTGCGATGCATGCTGGGTACCAGGACAGTACAAAACTCATCCATGACTCCCAGCATGCATTGCGACATGAATAAATAATACCACTGAATTGTCCACTTAATTTGTGCTTTTACTTTTTCATTTCTTTTTGTGTTGTGTTATATTAGCATGTTTTGTGAAGTTCAGAGTTGACCGGATTATTTATTTTGGTTGATTGCCACCATTCATACACTGATTCTTGATGTTTGTGTTTCAAAGATCAGTCAGTGCAAGTTTATTTCAGTTAAAACAGCTAAAAAAAAAAAAAATTATTTTGTCCACATAAAAAACATTAATATTACTCCTCTAAAAACAAAATTATTTTGTGTATTTGGTGTAATGAAATTTGTTTATGCGGTTTGAGGTTCAAAAAACACATTATTTTCCACATAATTTACATTATTGTTTCTCCTCTATGCCCCACCTTCTGAAAGGCATCTTTTTTTTTAAAAAAAAAAGCTTATCGGTCTGATGTATTTCCTCAGTGACCAGCACGGATCAGCTCCAGGCATGACGAAGTGGATATCGTGCTCTTTTGGAAGACCAAACAAAGTAGTTTCACTTTCACAATGAAACATACAGCCTCTCCATGAAATGGCGACAGCGGCAATGGCGAGAATAAAAGGTACACCTTCTTTCGTAGCGTGAACATTTGGGCGGTGTTATACAAATGTTCCCACATAGTGATGTAGAGATGTGGCGGCGTGTTAGAACGAGCCGTTTTAGGTGGGCGGTGACAAGTCTTAACTTTTATAAGGAATATCTCTTTGGATTTGAGACTTTAGTCGTTGCAACTTTACAGATATTCTTTATGCACCAAGACCTTGGAACACTCCAAAGAGAATGGAAAAATTTAAATCACATCATATGACCCCTTTAAGCCTTCACAGCAAAAAAATCCAGAGTGAAATTAACTCTGCTGGGAGTACATGTGAGACCACACTCAAGAGTGTGAAAGTGTTAAAATATGTGTGTTAAATTAACACTGAATCAGAGTTAAAGTTAATGAGATAATTAAGTGATTAATTGAGTGATGATTGACCATTATTGACGAGACCTGATGTTAACGAGCAGAATCAACAAAGACGAAAATCACTATTTTAATGTCACCATTATAGTGGCCAGTGTTTGCTTTAGTTGGGCTCTTGACCCTTAATATTTTAAAGTCAGATTTTGCTTGGCTGTTATAATGGAGTTATAAAACAGACGGGCAAACAAAAAATATTGGTTTTCCTGAATCACGGAGTTAAACTTTCATTGTTGATTATTGCGGCCGAATGATTCTTCAGCATAGGATTACCAGCATTTTAAATACAATCTGTGGAATTTCTTAAAAGTTGTTTGTTCAAAAATCTTTCAAAAGAGTCTTTCATTTAGACATGCAAACATCAAGAATCAACCTGTGAACCTCAACGACGGTGAAAATCAAAAAAGCATGTTGCAGGAGACTTGTGTTGCAGTGCATTCTGGGTGCCACCTATCAAAATTCGTCCATGGCTCACATGATGCACTGTGGCATGAATAAATTATTACCTGAATTGTCTTAGTAATGTCCTTTATGTTTTAGGCTTTAAATAAGTTTGGTGATTCAGGTCAAATAATTATTACGTACGTAAAAACATAACTAGTATCACATAATCATGTTTTTATTTTTGCTCGTCTCTCTATTACAACTGAGTTATAACAGCCAAACCAAATCTAATTTTAAAAAACGTAAAGGTCAAGAGCCCAACTAAAGCAAACACTGACCACTATAATGGTGACATAATTTTTTTTGATTTTTGTCTTTGTTGATTCTGCTTGTTAACATCAGGTCTCGTCAATAATGGTCAATTCATCACTCAATTAATCACTTAATAATCTCATTAACTTTAACTCTGCTTCAGTGTTAATTTAACACTCCTATTTTAACACTTTCACACTCTTGAGTGTGGTCTCACATGTACTCCCAGCAGAGTTGATTTCACTCTGGATTTTTTGCTGTGTTGTCTGTAAAACGGGGGGTATAAGTTTTCATTTAAAAATGAAGGATTTTTGTTGTGGGTTTTAAAGGGTTAAAGATATAAGATGAAATAACTACATGAACTGTAATTTAACAGCAATAAACTAATTAATTTACGGCAAAAAAAAAGTTTTGAAAAATGGAAATATACTGGCAACACGGTTGCCAGTAAAATCCTGTTCATTCAAGGAAATAACAGCAATTTACTGTAAAAAACTTAGTCAGATTAACCAAAGGAAAAATTTTATTTTAACTGAAATATTAGTGAAGATCGACAGAAAACAGTTATGCAAAGTCATGAAATGATGAGTAAATATGTAACTGAACTGTATTAATGTGTTTTTGCACAAGACAGATTTGTTAAAGTTTTGTGGTTCACCATTGAGGTGGAGAGCAGAGCCTGTGCTTCAGTCAATGATGAGCCATGGCCACTGATGTCATCTCCACAAGCGGCATCACCAACTTCATACATTACTACCAGTTTGAATTTTTTTGTCATGCAGCTAAAAATTTCTTATTAAAAATTAACAGAGGTTTTTTTTTTTAATGTTTTTATGGGTTGTTATAACTGCGTTCATAAAAACATTTGTTATGGCAAGTAAAAACCAAAAAAAAAAAAAAAAAAATGATTAGGTTATTTTTTTATGTAGTTGTCATGTAATAGCCTGTTTCACTGATGTTGTCAGTGGTGATGTTTATGTTATGGATCACAACTGCATTTTAATCAAATAATGTGGAAAACCTTAAAAACACTTTTGCACACCAATTAAGAACATCTGTACCATTAAAAAAAAAAAAAAACATCCAGACATCAAGAATCAGCATATGAATATCAGCAATGGTGACAATCATCAGACAAATTCATGTTGCACTGCATTCTGTGTGCACCAATCATAACTCATCCATGGCTCCCAGCATGCATTGTGGGATGAATAAATTATGCCACTACATTGTCTTAGGATTTTCTTTTATTCTTACTATTTGTTTTTATTTTTGTTGTGACTTTTTACTGCCTTGTTTTGTGACGTTCAAAAATCATATCAAATTTGTCACCATTTGCTCTGTGTGTTCCTTGCCAACACACATAAGCTTTACAGAGGCTTGCAATTGTAACATCCAAAGAAAAAATTATATTTAAAAAGTCAAGGGTCAAGAGGCAAGTAAAGCAAAACACTATTCACCAAATGGTAAGTTGAAAAAAACAAAACAAAACAAATCAGAAAAAAAGCATCTAAACCTTAATTCTCAATAAAGAACTCCAGAAATAAAGTCAAACTGGTTAGTAATGTGTGAAGTTTGGTGATGTTGTTTGTGGAATCATTTAATTATCTTGTACTGAGATCTTGAGAGATTTAAGGGTGCAGGGTGGCAAGCCCCCATCTTTCTTTCCCACGAAAAAGAAGCTCAAAGTCACCAGGGAAGTGAAAGGGCTAATGAACTGTTGTTGGAGAGCCTCTTTGATATACTTCTCCATTGCTTTGCACTCCGGGATGGACAGGGGATAAACTCAACTCTTAGGGAGTTTAGCTCCAGGCAGCAGGTCAATAGCACAGTCCCCATGACCGGTGTGGTGGTAACTTCGTGGCTGTCTATTTGCTGAACATGTCCTGGAACGCCACATAGTCAGATGGGATCATCGGCGCCTCGACTGGTTCCTGGCTTTCCACAAAGGTGGAATGAATGTGAAGACTGGGGTTCATGACTCGGGGCACCGGAATGTTGGAGAGACAACTTTGGAAGCATGCTTCACTCCAACGGAGTATCTCGCTGGACTCCCATCTGACTTCAGGTGAGTGTTGTGATAACCAGGGACGTCCCAGGACGATATCTATGGTGGATCCCTCCAGTACCAGAAACGAGATGGTCTCTCAATGTAGACAGCCCACTTGCAGAGTGATCGGTGGAGACCGTAATTTGATGTACCCACGCCTGAGCGGTTTTCCTTGGATGGTCTCGATCTTAAGGTCTAGATCTTGTCTCTTGTGGGGTAATTCGAGCTGTCTTAGGAGGGCTTGTGAGATGAAGTTACCAGAGGACCCCAAGTCCACAAGGGCTGATACTGAAACGGAACAACTTGGGGTGAGTAGTTGGACAGTAAATAAAGGCAAGGTAGATATAGCTGGCTCAAACTGGAGAGTACTCACTGCTGTGCGTGGGGTATGAGAGGGGCACATCTTAAGGAAATGACCCGAGACTCCGCAGTATAGACAAAACCCAGTGGCAAGACGTCGGATACGCTCAGCGCGTGAGAGGGAGATTGGATTCTAGCTGCATCGATTCTGGTACTGGAGGACAGGCAGCCGAATTCGGTGAATGAGAGGTTTCGTTGGGCTGACATGCTTGTCATTGGGATACATATCATATATTGCCATTTGTGCTCTGATTTGTGGATCCAAACCCTTTCGAGGGTCCTCGCTGCTCTAACCAACTACCCGGATGATGTGCTCTGTGTGTTCTATGACACCAGTTTAAACATCTCGTGCAGATCGCTGTCGTCCCAAGATGGTCCTCGAGTGAATTACGCTACCATTGTGGAGTGGACACTGGTGAGAAATAGATCCCTGTTACCAAGAGAATCTTGCCAGTTCCAATCCTGACCCAGTGCCCAGTCCACCATCTCCCCGATGTGTGGAGTGACTTGCTCTCTCTCCTCTCTCCTTCGTCCCTGCTGGTCCCGTCCATCCCTGTCCCATTTCCCAGTTCAGCCCAGAGAGGGTTCCAGTCCCTGAGTTTAGCCCCGAGAAAGTTCCTGTTCCCATATCCAGTCCAAGGCGGCCTCCTGTTCATGAGTTTAGCACTAAAGGCCAAGAGGTTCACAAATGCCCACCCTCTCCTGCCTCCGCCTCCTCCTCCTCCTGCCTTCCGTTTCTCCTTATCTTCAACTTGTGGCAGCTTCATCAGTCTCACCCTAAGCACCTCTATGCGAGCTCTGCGGAACCCCACCTGGCTCCTCCAGCTCCAAGGTGTTCTGTCCTCCTCCTGTCGTTCCTTCCTCTCCACCCTGGACTCCCCCCTGTTGTCTGTCCTCCTCCTGTTGTCGTCGTAGGGACGTGCTTTCCGGGAGGGGGGTGGTATGTCATGCCCCTGGACTCTTTCTGTGTGTTTTTTCCTCTCCGTGTGCCTGCCCTGACCTAGTTTCCCCATGTTAATTGTTTCATTTGATTCCAGATGTGTCTCGTTGTTCCCTAATTAAGTTGTGCACTTAAGTTCAAGTCTGTTCTGTCTGTGTTTGTCGGGTCTACTAAGTTCTGTTTGTGTGTCGCTCCTTGTTCCTGAGTTGGATTTAATAAAGACTATTTTGTGTATTCCACTGCTCGGTGTTCCTTCCGGCAGCAGTCGTGACAATAGCATGTAACTAGGCTTTATATTCACATACACATGGGGTGACTAGAAGTCCTGGTTTCCCGGTGCTGAAAAAGAACCTGTAGGCCTAGCAAACAGTCACATCTCATATTAATATTATGCAAGTATAAGAGCGATAGAGAGAAAGAGACAGCATTTTTATTTAAATGTACTACATATAGGTAACACAGTTTACTATTATACACTGCCATTCTCTCAACTCAATTCAATACATGTCATTACATCAGGGAACTTCGTGATTGCTTTCGGAATTCAGGAGGTCGTAAAATTGTGTTATATTCCACTGTGTCCGTACGATTGTCAGATAAACTCATGACGTGTGCGGTGGGCATACGAACCTCTGACCATCAGAATTTGCACCATGTACGCCCGGCTTAAATCAAATAGTTTTCACAATGAACAGATTAAGATTAATTCTAAGTAATCTGACTACATAATGTTTGAAGGAAAAAACGTTTGTATAGGCCCTGTAAAGGCACACACCTTATATAAGGTCTAACAGTTGAAAAATGCATGAAATCAAACCATGAATTCAAAGGAAATGCCTGCAGAGCCAGTTTTATGTCTAGTCACAGATCTGTTGAAATCTACAAAAAAATCTGCATCACTGAAGGTTCCCACAAACACAGTGACCTCAAAAATCTTAAAATCTCAACCAGGACTCTTCCTAGAGCAGGCCACCTGGCCAAGCAATTAGACGATAATAAATTTCATACATGTGTGGATTGCCTGTTTCGGACACTTTTAACTGTTTTCTTTCCATTATTGAACTAAGTTATAGACCGTTTCATCAGACACATGCATCTAGCCCAAAGTTAACTTCCGGTCTGTGTTTGTTTATCGCTCTGGCTAGCAATATGGCGCTGACTACAAATGGTAAAGGTATAACTATATAAATATGTTTATTATATATTTAGCATTTCTTTAGCTGTAAATATGTAATGTTTACGTTTTAGATGTTATCAGTATGTCCATATTGTATCTTTCAGCATCTTTAAATGTACAAAAATAAAATGTTTTATACCTATAATTGTACGAAATATAAACTATGAGACCAGGCTGACAGTGCATGATGGGGTTTATCTGGTCAGTGAGCATACATAGGTTGTACACTTATTACTGCATTGTGTTTTGGAATTGACTGAGTGCACTAGAAAATCTTCACTATGGTTATGGACACGACTACAAAATGTCTGATATTCTAAATTACATAAGGGAATGGGGGAAATTTCGAACACGGCAACTGATATGTTAACCAATCCTGTCAACTTCCACTTCCTTATAATTACATTTAAACAGATGTCTCACTCATTGAATAATTGTCTTGGGTTACATGCTTGTCATGCTACTGTCCACAACTGGCTGCTAAACAATTAAATTCTTCATCTTATTTAAGAGGTGATTACTTTTTATTACTGGTCATAAAAATCCTAAGCCTAGAAAACTGCAGTCCTAGGATACAAAAAAATAAAAGGAGATGAACTCTAATTTTTAATTGGAGCTGCACACAGACTCATGGGAGCATGACAGTGTATTTAGATACCATGATATGTGCAAGCTTTCATTGCACTCTAATAAGACGAGACGTCCAATCTGAGAAAAAAAAAAAAGAACAGAAAAAACCTTTAATGGTTTCTATTCAGAAATGTTATGGGGAGAGCACAGACTTAGTGATGTGGGTAGATTTAATATAATATCTGGTGCCAATTATGTATGTATTTTATGCTTGCCATGTGATGAGTCAATTATTGTACTTCTGAATTGAAGTGCCAGAGGTAGTTTTATTTTGTTGTTGATTTACATCACAGTATAATAATGCAAGAAGCTTCAGAATTAAGGTAAACTAATTCTATACTAATATCCTAACTATAGGTATGATAAGTGAACCAAATTTTTTTTCTGTAAAATATAGTTACAGATTTTGAAAAATATTAAATAGAAATTACTGTAAAGTGTATCTTGGTGTTGTTGAAAGGGAAAAATAACTAAACATCATTTGTTTAAACAGTGTGTGCAAAAGGAGTTTTCAGCATGAAGAATTTTTCTGCACATAATAACTCATTCACAGACTTCAAATTTAATGGTTTTTACAGTCTAGGAGAATGGAGGCCTTTTTTATTTATCCCTTTCTTTCTGATGTTTTTATTAGCTATCACAGCAAATTCCATTCTTATATATTTGATCATAAGCCAAAGGTCTCTGCATTCTCCTATGTATGTACTAATAGGTTTAATGGGTGTTGTAGACTTGCTCTTGCCTATATTTTTTGTACCTAACATGCTTCTTAGCTTTTTGTTTAATTGGAGTGGGATTTCTCTAATTGGTTGTTTGACACAAATGTTTTTCCTTCATTTTGTTGGAACATTTCAAACTACTTTGCTTTTTTGGATGGCACTGGATCGTTATTTTGCAATATGTAAACCACTTTATTATCATAAATACAAGGAAATCTGTAACTTTCTAAAGTTTGTTTATGCACCTCTAATCAGAAATGGACTCCTGATTATTGCCATTGTCTCTTTTGCTGGAAGACTGTCATTTTGTGTAACAAATGTCATTGATCACTGTTTTTGTGAGCACATGGCATTGGTTCAGTTAGCATGTGGAGATATATCCATTAATAGCATTGTAGGACTATTGACTGTTTTCCTTGTGCCAACTGCAGATTTTATTCTCATTACTGCTTCCTATGTTGTGATTTTTACCTCTGTTTTCAAATCTGGCAAAACTCACATGAAGGCCTTAAACACCTGCATAACCCACTTAATTGTCCTGTCAGTTGCTTTGATTTCTGCCTTGATTGCATTTCTATCATACAGAATAAGAAACAACATTTCTTCCAACAACCGTATAGTTATAAGTGTAATGTACTTATGTTTTCCAAGTTGTTTTAACCCAATAATCTATGGATGGAGAACAAAAGAAATAAGACACGTGTTTCTGAAATTTATAAACCAAAATGTCTTTTCTTTAGAAAAATGAATGGCATTTATAAATTAAAAAACAAACAAATAAAAAAATAGTAAAATTCATGTGATTATGCCTATAAAATATTTTAAATTAATAAATGCACATTAAAGACAAGTATATTAAAAAAGTGTAAAATTCATGTCTTTATACACACACACACACCCCTAAAGCATCAATATCATGCCATAGATATCTATACAGAGAGACATTACCATTTCTATAGGCTGATATGGGTAAGCCATGCACTAACATATATAATATAAATATATAACTAAAAAATACAAATACAGACATAAGTATCTAAATAATGCTTTTTTCAATCAACAATAATATATTCATTATTAATTTTAATATTTATTAACAGCAATATATTAATATTTATTTAAATCATGTTTTCAATAAATATATAATTATTAAAATTTGTGTGTTGTAAATAAACAAATGTCCCTTAAGGAAACCTTTTTTTTTCTAATAAGATAAAGATCTACGTCTGTTAATTTCACATCTTCATATCCATCTCCTTCGTCCCTCCATTGTCACGGTTCATGAATGCACCGTTCACATCATGTGGGTGTTACCGCTGATCGGCTGATCATGCGGCTCGTTACTTATAATGCCTGGTCGTTCATCTCTTGTTTGTCAGATCGTTGTGAGGTCAATGGTTTACTCGTTGTTTCCTCTTGCTCTGTTTTCCTGTTCGGTCGTTTTACATTTTTACGGATATCTCGGCCAACGCACTCAAGGGGAGTGTTTTGTTTCCTCACCATCTCCACCAACGCACTCAAGGGAATGTCGGGTCTTCACCAGTTCTATCAGCGCACTCAAGGGAATCTACTCACCTGGTCTGTGCTGCCATCAAAGTCCCTCCGTCATTCTCCAGGAGCCTGTCATCATCTCATAGTGTCAATAAACATCATTATTACTCGCAGCTGCCTCCTGTCCTTTATCACGCCGTGACATCCTTTCTCAATATTTTCCTTCCTCGTATTTTAGATTTTTAAGTGGCTGGTAAGTGTGTCTCTCGTCATGATGTCCTGGGACAATGTTTAGCATTCTGTATCTTTGAAACCTATTTAAAGGGGTCATATGATGCGACTCTTTGGAATGTTACAAGCTCTTGGTGCTTAAAGAAGATCTGCAAAGTGTTATATCCCTGGACGTATATAGTACCATACTGTGATATGTAGCTGTGTTTTTGTTTTGTTTTTTGTTTGTTTGTTTGTTTGTTTATTTGTTTTTTTTTTTGGGGGGGGGGGGGGTTGTGTTTTTTCTTTCCCCTTGTGAGTCTCTCTCCTCATCACTCCAGATTCCGGCTGCTAATTACCTGGGAAGGCGGATTGGCTCCTCACTGGGCGATGCATCCTTTAAAAATGTGCTTCTGCGCAATGCAAGAGGAGATGCGCGGCTTTGAATGTGTGTTCTGCTGAGAGGATGTGCTTGTGTTGGCGATCTTCCGGCCTGTTGTAAAGTTGATTGAAAGTGAAATAGCTTGTTACTTGCTTAATGGTGTCCTTACCGTTTTTCCCCATCATCTTTTTCTTTGTTTAAGGTTGCTAGTTTTCCTTTTATGATTTAAAAATTGTGTCGGTATTAAAAGGTAATCTGTAAATAGAGTAACTCCACTTTTGTAGGAAATGGGTGCCTGTTTTTTTAATTTTTAAACAAAAATTACAAAATCAACATTTTTAAATTAAACAGGGATTTTCTTTTACAATGAAAACGGATTTTACGAAAGCAACATTTTTAGATTTAGCCGGGTTTTTCTTTTTCCATGCTTCACAATCCGCAATGAGATGACCTGAATCAAGACAATAAAAACACACTCTTTTTTGCGCTGTAAGAAATGGCAGAGGTCGACGGGCTCCCTGTGTTCCCCTACGTATAGCTTTGACAGCATCATCAACATCTTTCCCCTGCACAGCATCATATGCAACTTTCTCTTGCCAAACAGCATGGGGGAAAACCACTTCATGAGTTAACACAAACTCATCAACAAGGACTGCTGCTTCTGCAAGCGAAGATATTTTCTGTTCATTTAAATGAACAACAAGATTATCTGAAAGACAACCCTTGAAATCTTTCAACAACATTAACTCACAAAGTTGCTGGAACGTAGTCACTTTGCATGTCGTACATCACTTATCAAATAAAGCCTGTTTTTCCCTTGAAAATTCAACAAATGTTTGTGTGACGGCTTTCTTATGATTTCTGAAATTTTTTCTCTAAGCTTCGGGGACTAGCTCATATGCACGCAACACAGCCGCTTTTACTACATCATAATCCAAACTAGTATCAACAGGCAGGGAGGCACATACCTCTTGAGCCTTTCCAACTAATTTCTCACTCCACCCGTCAAAAGCTACAAAGTAGTAGTCTACTTCAGCCTCTCTAAAAGGTGGTACTAAGGTTTCCCTACATCAAGAACGGGAACTGCAGACGATTCTTTCACAGGGGTAGCAGGACTTGAAGTGACCGGCGCCCCACGCATGGCTGGTAAAAATGAAGAGCCCACATGTCTTATCAAAGCCACTGAAGGGCTCTCCATGCCACCCCTTACAAAAGCAGCTACAGTTTGAACCTCCTTGACATCACTTGTAACAGTTAATCAAACCCCTAAAGTTGGATCAGGAGGTAGCAAGAGAGGACTATGAAGCTGTGCAACTTGGGGAGAGTTTTCTTCTAAATCTAACACGAGCTGTCCCTCCTTGACATCACTTGTAACAGTTAACTCTGGCAGCATCTGCTCTTCTTCTAACTTTTGATGCAACACTGTCTTAAGTTCTTTCTTAGTAGCATGACGTGAAACAGATATTTTAAAGAAATCAGCTATTTTGATTAGATCGTCCTTCCTACAGCGCTCAAACTCCTCCGTAGAAGGGGACAGCGTAAATGCGGTCAAATCAAACTCCATTTTCTACAGGAATTCCTCCCACATTAAAAGAAAGCAGGTACCAAACAAAGAGAAGACTTACCTAGTAGGATGATAAGTATTTTGGATGAGCCCCCAATTTATTTTACGTCCCAGTCTAGAGGAAACATGGAGTAACATAAATGAAGAACATCACAAACTGAAAGTGTAGACTTCCATTTATTGTAGGAGCAAACAATTAATTTTCTTTTTGCCTTCAAGCCACAATGCCAGCTTCAGAAATGGGTATGAGCCAAAATAACAAACAAACCAATCTAACTGTTCATTTAGACACTATCTTGCCTTAACAAAAGAAATAAAACAAAAATGCATCCCACTTCCCTGTCTCCCTGTCTAATTAAAACCAGGAGAAAATACACTTTTTCCAAAAAAAAAAAAAAAAACGGCTTTATTTGATAAGTGGTGTACTACATGCAAAGTGACTTCGTTCCAGCAACTTTGTGAGTTAATGTTGTTGAAAGATTGCAAGGGTTGTCTTTCGGATAATCTTGTTGTTCATTTAAATGAGCAGAAAGTATCTTTGCTCGCAGAAGCCACAGTCCTTGTTGATGAGTTTGTGTTAAAAATGGCTGCCCACTGCTCTGGGTGTGTGTGCACTTTGGATGGGTTAAATGCAGAGCACGAATTCTGAGTATGGGTTACCATACTTGGCTGTATGTCATGTCACTTAACTCATAAAGTGGTTTTCCCCATGCTGTTCGGCACAAGAAAGTTGCGTATGCTGCAGTGCAGGGGAAAGATGTGGATGATGCTGTCAAAGCTATACGTGGGGGAACACAGGGAGCCTGTCGAACTCAACCATTCCTAATGAATCAAAAAAGACTTCTATATAATAACTTTTTCGCGAAACAGGATCTGAACAGAAACCTACGTCTATATATGAACCTTTTCTGTTAACTGGGTCAGTAGCATTATCTGATGGTTCGTGATCTAAGCCAAAATATATGCTCTGTGATACAGGATCCGCGCAGACATTTATGTTGAGTACAGTGCTGCCGCTTTCTAATGAATCGTAAACAGGAGCTAACGTATTGCTCTGAGGTGTGGAACTCGGTTGTATCAATGTTCCCCTACATACTGTGTATTTTAAATCTGAACTTGTGTCAGGATGCGTTCAGGTGGGCATGCAATCTCAGCTTCCAGTGGAGGGGGTGGACCTCATACTAGGCAATGATTTAGCTGGGGGTAAAGTTTCTTCACAACCTATCGTTGTGGATACCCCTGAGATGTTGAAGGAGGTGACAGAAAAAACCTCTGGGATGTTGTTGACTTGTCAGATTCGTTTTTAGTATCTGATGGTGAAAGAGTGGAAGCTAAAATTTTAATTCAACCTGAACTAACGTTACCTGCAGTGTTCATGAAAATTGCAAGTCCCTTCAGGTAGGAAGAAAGCAGTTGGCCATGTTGCAAAAGTCTGATCCTTCTCTGACTGCATGTGTTGCAGCTGCTATTGACAAGGATAGTCTTCCCGAGCATGGAATTGCATTTTATTGGGATAATGAAGTGCTTAAGTGCTGCTGCACCTGCTGTTGATGATTAGTATGGCTGGATTGAGTTTACTGAGATAATTTCGCATTCATGGTTTGGTTTAAAAGAGGCTATATATCGATATCCAAAACCACGATCAGCAATGCAGCGATTGGCTGGTGGCAAGACAGCAACGTAATGACATCATGTAATTAATAAAGACACCTGACAAAAACTTGACAAATTTCTGGACTTTTTTTTATAAGGAAACAGCCAAGCGAACAAAACTATATAAATGTTATAATAGATAAATGAAATGTGCACTGTTTTTATTTTATTTTAATTTTTTACATGATTTCCAATTATTTATATTCACGATTAACAAAATTTTTACATGACATAAATAATTAAAAATACGTAGTAATTAGCAATTAGTTTAATTTGATATTTGAACGGATTTGTTATGTGACAGCATTAATTAAAGTTTCTTAAGGGTCAAGATCATGTTATCTGCATCTCCTGCGCACCATCAAGTCACTCCCATAATAGATGTCATCACTCAAATTAATGCACAACTCTACATTATCTGTATAGCATGTGTGTAAGACTCGAATACAATTATGTAATTAAGTAATTATTTTATGACGAATAAATCTTTCGATGAGTAAAACTGGCTGTGTTAAATACTACATAACGTTATTATATTTAAATTAATTTTTTATTATTATTTTATTATTATTATTGTCCCTGGATCAGTAGGATGCTCTTGTAATAAAGTAGCGGTGGTAGTGGACAGATTTTAAGTATCAATTCTGCTTAAAAAGATGCAATCTAATCCTGTTTACATGAAATAAGCCTGCTTCCTTTGATATTCAGTGAAATGAATCATTAAAACATAATGATCTACTGTACATTTCATCTGCAGATGACTTGTGATCATGAATGCATGATCACAAGCTCGGATGCCAAATGGCCTAGCTCAGTGCATGATTCACAACTTTTCTGTGAGCCTGCATTGGGTCAATGCTTTGAGGAAGGCAAGTTAAATTTGGAACCATACAAAACACTTTAAAGTGTTCATTTAAACTGAGAAAGCAAAACTTATACAATTTTCCCCTTTTTTGTTTTGGGACAGGGCTTTTTGATGGTCTGTTGGTAGGAGACAGAGGTTATGCATGCCAGAGATTTTTGCTAACCCCCTATCCTGACCCTCAGACAAGGCCACAAAACCGCTTCAGTGTGGCCCTCAGTAAAACCATCGCAAATAACTATAAAACATTCTACATCATAAACCAACATGAGTTTTTCACATGCCGGTTAAGGGTGTCACCAGAGCGAGCATCACAGATAGTGGCTGCATGTGCCATTCTGCACAATATAGCCACTATCAGAAAGGAGCGAGTACCACCACAAAACCAGCTTTTCCCTGATGAAATTGACCCCATCACTCTTGACCACCCAGCTGGCGCAGCAGTCAGAGATGCAATCACCATACAATATTTTACTTAATAAAAACACATTGAAACTGCAGATAGGTCTCAAATGGTTTTTTTGGTTATTTGGCTAGGAAGAGAAAGTTGCATTAATAAGTATTCAGTGTTCATACTAATGCGTTTCTTGGTTTAGTAAGTTCACATACGGAGATCTGTTTTTCCAGCTGTTTGATCTCCAACTGATTTTTTTTTTATTTAGAGGCTCCTCGGCTCACAGTCCAGCTCCTTTAATGTGCAGTCCAGTTGATGGGGTCAATTTCATCAGGGAGAAATTGAGTCAGTTTCCACCTGAAAAAAATTAAATTCCATCACAAACAATTACAAATTTTTAGGTACATCAAATCACAAATGGCATGACTTAATACAGGCACAGGACTGGCTGTAATTTACATTTATGCATTTAGCAGGCACTTTTATCCAAAGCAACTTACAGTGCATTCAGGCTTACTTTTTTTTTTTTTTTTTGGCTAACATGTGTTCCCCTGGGAATCAAACCCACAACCTTTTGCACTGCTAATGCAATGCTCTACCACTGAGCCACAGGAACACTTATTTATGTCAAGAGTTTAAACCACATACCTTGTTCACATTCCTTCTGAAGCCATTGAGGTAGAGGCCTCAGTGATGTCAAAATTTTTCTATAAAACCTACAAAAAAATACCAAAATAAAAGACACAATTGTGTTACATTCAAATTAGGGATGTCAAATGTGTGCCATAAAACAAAAAGAACAAAAATAAATGCATTCACCTCAGCAACGGATTCAGAACAGGCAGAGAGGGTCTCTTCATCATTTGCGTCACCCTAATAAATAAAATAGGCAAATTAAATCATAACTGTTGTGAAGTATATTCACAGTGTTCTGTCTGCTGCATGCTCATGTGTGGGAGACTGTGTGAACGTGTGCTGGCTTCAACAGGGACAATGCATTACCCTCTACTGCAGAACATACAGTCAGTCACATGTAAAACTTCTAAAATGTAGTAATGCATTGCACACATAACCAGTGTCACTTGCTTAGAGGAGCCAGCACTCGGGTCAGATTCTATAGCACCTGTAATCCCATCCATAATCGTCCGCCCCTTATTGCTACTCAGAGCCAACTCCTCCGCCACAGTGTATTCTGGGGGAGGTGGCCCTCCTCCAGTTTTCCAAATCTCACACTTTTTTCTGTTTGCTGCAAAAAAGTTTTTGTGAAAGGGTTTATGAAAATAAAAGGTTATGGTAAATACTCACCACTTTGAATTGTATTTTTAGATTTTGTCTTTATCTGCTGCCAAGAACGTTTGTAGTTGGGGTTACATCTAAAAAACCAAAAGAATATTGTTTATGATGGAATATACATTCACATTTTTATATAAAAATACATTTATACATATAGTATATGTACATTTTAATTTCAGAATTTAATACATCTTTAAAATTAAACTGCACTGAAAAAAATGGTACTACATTTTAAGGTAAGTGGTCAAAAACAATGTATTTTAGCTACATTTTATAAAAATAAATGTTGAAAGTTAATCAAATAAATGTGTATTTAAATGTAGCTAAAAAACATTGATTGCAATCGCTTAGGTCTACCTTAAAAATAAATAAATTCAATTAATCTTTTTTCAGTACCTTAACGTCTAATGCACAGTGAAGTTACATTAGTAACTTGAACAACTACCAGAATTAATATTACATTAACAAAATGCTGAAAAACTATTGTTCAGTGTTAATTCATGTTAGCTAATGCATTAAGTTCTCTAAACAGTTACAACATTATTGTAAAGTGTTGCCATCATATACACATTTACACACATAGCCTACATCATACACATAATTTTTTATTAATATTGAATGTATTTGTTTAACTTACGCATTAACGCAATCAGCAACCCTCTTCCAACTCTCTTGCACCAGCAATGGAATAACAAAAGCTATTGAAGCTTATATTCTTTGTATTTTTGAATAATTATTTCTTGCTCCTCCGCTGTTTTATGTGCATGCGACCATGGAGTAATCATAGCTTAAGGATCAAAGCCTGAGTTCACAGAGAAAGTTGATAAGCTGCCTCATGGTACCAATTAAGTCTGATTGCATCGGTTTGGTTTTGTCAACTCGAAACTAATCCTGTAACTCTGAATTTGTTCATCTACCATCATGGTACAGGCCCAAGCTGGATGAAAACATAACAAGCCTTACGAGACAAGACCAAAGTCAGAGCTACAGTCACAAAGAAATAGCCAAGATCACTGTTCCTTAAGCCACACACTCATCACCACCCTCAAGCTGAGCGACAGGCAAGCTGCCATGGTCAAAAAAGAGCTAACACACGCACAATGATGTGCACTGTAAAAAATTGCGCTGGAACAACAGAAAGGGCCCAATGAGGTGGAATAAGACACCAAGGAGGAGATCACTAGGCTAAAAGAGACCCTTGCAGCTAGGTCCACAAGCCATTTTTTTTTAGTTTAGGCTATATTTCATACAATAAAAGTCAATAAAAGCAATATGCTATGTCTAGCATTTTTTTATGTTAATGAGCATAGTAAATAAATTGGTATTAACTTTTAGTCTGCTTGTTATGGTCAAAAAAAAAAAAAAAGAATACAGTCACATTACTATATGCAATAGCCTATATGAGATGATGAGATGAGCCCATGATCACTAGATTTTGTAAATTGTGATCAACAACCAAATATTGATAATGTGGAAGTTACTGCCTTTTGCCTTGGTGTGACTTCTCACATTTGGAGTAAATAGTACATTAACTAATAGGGGTAAAAATCAAGTTTGAGCTCACAATTTTTTAATGTAGATACATTTCATTACTAAAACTCTAATTGTTAAATTTCCAGTGTCCTACCTATAAATAATTTGGCTG
Organism: Cyprinus carpio; assembly: GCF_018340385.1. Classification (NCBI taxonomy): domain Eukaryota; kingdom Metazoa; phylum Chordata; class Actinopteri; order Cypriniformes; family Cyprinidae; genus Cyprinus; species Cyprinus carpio. The sequence continues at coordinate 7,772,998 of NC_056586.1, forward strand.
GACAAGTAAAAAATTTTAAAGTCATTTTTCTCAGTTTCTCACACTAGCGAGTTAAGGTCTTTTGCCTTTGTAGGGCAGTACTATATACACACACACACACATACACACTACTGTGCAAAAGTCATCGGTTATTAGTATTTTCTTCAGCACAATAATGGTTTTAAATCAGTTATTTATTTTGCTGTAGTGTGTCAATAGAAATGTTCAGTTTCAATATGAGGATCCCAACACGTACAGTAGCATGGGGCAAACCCTTTTCGCGATGTGGTCGTGAGCAACACTTCCATCCTCCAAGGGGATTATTAATAATAATAATAATTTTTATTTATATAGCACCTTTCCAACACCCAAGGATGCTTTACAATATCATGTTTAAGGAACAGAACCAAATAGACATCAATATCAAAGGACAGAACACATACCAAGGGCTGAAAGTACAGTAATACACATACAGAGGTCGCTAACAAAGTTACATTAGAGATACAGAAAATATGTCCATAACAAAGTGCAATTTACATATCAAGAACTGAAGAGTAGTATTCAGATAAATAATGTGTTTTTAAGAGGTTTTTGAAGGAGTGAAGGAATGATGCTTGCATTCCATAACCTGGGAGCCCCAACACTGAAAGACCTGGCTCCCATGGTCACCAGACGAAACTTAGGGGTGACTAACAATCCCTCACTAGAAGATTGTAGGGAGCGAGCAGGAGCATAATGGAGAGCTTTATAAGTGAGAACTAATACACTGTAAAAAAAAAAAATTCAAGCTGTTTCAACTAATTATTATTTAGTAACAAGTTCCACAGAAATTTTACATTCAGCCAAATTCTGTCTTGAAAGTGTTGCCTGAACTGATATTTTTTAGTTGGCTCAACCTTTACTGTAATAGTTTTATAGTCCATTCAACTAAAATTATTTAATTGGTCAAACGTTTAGAAAACTACAGCAAATTATGTCAATTAAGATTTAATCATTGAGAATTAAGAGAGATTTAGATGTTGATATTTATTTCATTTGAAATCACCATTGTGGTGGGCAGTGTTTGGTTTAGTTGGGATCTTTGGAGGGGTTAGAAATAAATATAAGGATATTGCACATTTTTATTGCATAAGTGGGGAACATTTAACTGTTCATGAGGTAGATTGCCTGGGGAAGAAACTGTTCTTGTGCTTGGCTGTCCTGGTATTTGCGGCTCTGAAGCGCTGGCCAGATGGCAAACGTTCAAAAAGGGGGTAACTTGGATATGAGGGATCCAGAGTGATTTTCTGAGCCCTTTTCCTCACTCTGGATGTATACAGTTCTTGAAGGGTGGGCAGGGGAGCACCAATAATCCTTTCAGCAGTCCGAACCGTTCTCTGTAGTATTCTGATGTCTGATTTTGTAGCTGAACGAAACCAGACAGTTATTGAAGTACACAGGACAGACTTAATGACGAGAAGTGTTTTAGCAGCTCCTGTGCCAGGTTAAACTTCCTCAGCTGGCAAAGGAAGTAGAACCTTTATTGGGTCTTTTTAACAACGGAATCAGTGTGATTGTCCCACTTCAGGTCCTGAGAGATGGTGGTTCCCAGGAATCTGAATGACTCCACTGCAGCCACAGTGCCGTCTATGATGGTGAGTGGGGGGAGTGCAGTAGAGTTGTGACGTTCGCGAACGAACCGATTCTTTTGAACGGCTCATAATCATGAACGATGGGAGCCGAGTCGCGGCTGGAGGGGAGCCGTTCTTTCTGTCGTTCTTTTTTCCTATGCGTGTTTCACACAGATGCACACAAATGAGCTCCTCCGCGAGACAGAACAGTTATAGGGGGAGGGTCGCACCCAGCGCAGGCCAACCCGTTATAGCGTGATGATATTAGTTATTAGTTGTGCACGCATCCTTCACGTGAGTACTCCAGAAAAAGGCAGAAAAAGCCATAAAGGAACTGCTTTGTATTTATTTACATTGCATTTTGTGTTCATTTAAAACTTGTTCTTTTAAAAACATTAAAAATGTTTTTTTGTGATACTGTTCTTGTATAGAAATTTTTCACTAAAAGCTGTTTTGCACAGACATTCATTGCAGCCCACTTTGTCATTGTTCATTGACTTGAAGGGGCTGATGTCCTATTTGCAAAGTTTACAGTAGTAACAGTATGTAGTATGTAGACATTTCCATTTTATTTATTCTAATTTTATCTAATTTAAATATTTTTTGTTTTCTATCAAAATGTTCTTGTGTGATAACAATGTTCTTGTGTGGAAGTGTTTGTAGTAAAAGCTGTATTGCACAGAAATTCATTGCAGCCGGCTTTGTTTTTGATGTTTATTTGTGAGTAGGTATTGTATGAATAACATAAGTCAACGTAGCTTTACACACACACACACACACACACATACACTTTGTACTAAAGGTAGATCCAAAATAGTGATGTCACTGTCTAAGCAGAGGGATTTGTGCAACCCTATGGAATATAGTCCACACATGACAAATGAGGTAATAATCAATATTTCAGAATAATTCAAACTCAGATATTGGTGTGTGATATCTGAGTTTTAATTATTTGACTACAAATCTCACCTCATCATTCCTCCCAGTGATTATTTCCAGGATAAACTGAGATGCCCCCAAGCTGGCTTCTTAAAACCGACTAAATACATAAAAATAAACAAAAAATCCCATATTCCCAAATCTGACTAAAAAGAAACTGAACTAAAAGATCTGTACACCACAAAAGAGCCATAAATCCCATCACTAGAGTGCAGGGGGGTTTCTCATGAAGTCCACTATCATCTCCACTGTTTTGAGAGTGTTCAGCTCCAGGTTGCTAAGACTGCACTGGACAGCCAGCTGCTCACCCTTTTGTCTGTAAGTGACTTGTTCTGAGGATGCTGGGGCTCATTCTAAACTTCCTCAGCCATCTAAGAAAAAAGAGGTGTTGATGTGCCTTCTTTAGCACTGCATCAGTGTTTGTACACCATGTGCGATCTTCACTGATGTTAACGCAGAGGAACTTAAAGCTGTCTACCTCCTCTACAGGTGTTTGGTTGATGGTGATGGGTGTGTGTTCTCTGCTCTTTCTCCTGAAATCTACCACCAACTCCTTGGTCTTGTCACTGTTAAGTGAGAGCTGTTTCTCCAGACACCATTTAGTCAGGGTGCTCACCTCTTCTCTGTAGGCCGTCTTATCGTTGTCGGTGATCAGGACTATCAAGGTTGTGTCATCAGCGAATTTGATAATGACGTTGGAGCTGTGTGTGGCTGTACAGTCATGTGTATACAGGGAGTACAGGAGTGGGCTGAGGACACAGCCCTGAGGAGCACCAGTGTTGACGGTCAGTGTGGATAAAGTGTTGTTGCCCATTCTGACCACCTGACTTCTGCCTGTCAGGAAGTCCAGGATCCAGCTGCACAGAGATCTTTTTAGTCCCAGAGTCTGGAGCTTCGCAACAAGTGCGGCAGGTACTTATGTTATGTGTTAAATGCTGAGCTGTAGTCCACAAACAGCATTCTCACATAGGTGTTCTTATTTTCCAGGTGGGAGAGAGCAGTGTGTAGGGTGAAAGCAATAGCATCATCTGTAGAACAATTGCTACGATATGCAAATTGTAGCGGATCCAGTGAGGCAGGCAGCACAGAGCAGATGTAGTCTCTGACGAGTCTCTCAAAACACTTGCTGAAGATGGGTGTAAGAGCAACGGGCTTCCAGTCATTTAAGCATGTGATTTTATTTTTCTTTGGTATGGGTACAATGGTGGTTTTTTTTGAAGCATGAGGGAACCACAGACAGACAGAGAGAGAGGGAGAGGTTGAAAATGTCTGTGAAAACACCGGCTAGTTGGAATGCGCATGCTCGGAGCACACGGCCTGGGATGCTATCAGGACCCGCAGCCTTGCGAATATTCACCCGTCGGAAGGATCAGGTTACATCCACAACAGAGACGGAGAGTGCACCCACCTCTTCTGCAGCACCCGCTTGAGCGCTCTCTGTGTGGGTGGTGTTGTGAGCCTCGAAACGAGCATATAAGTTATCAAGCTCATCCGGTAGAGAGGTGGCAATGTTCACAGTAGCTGGTTTATTCCCTTTAAAATCTGTGATGTTATTGATGCCTTGCCACATGCTTCTTGGATCTTTGGTGTTGAATTGTTCTTTAACTTTGTTTTTAGATTGTCTTTTTGCGGCTGTGATGGATTTCCTGAGATCATAACTGGATTGTTTGCGATCATTGGCGTTTCCGGATTTAAAAGCGGATGTCCGTGCTGACAAGGCTGCTCGAACATTGCTATTAATCCACGGTTTTGGTTGTGGTATATGCGGATTGTTTTTGTTGGCACAACATCTTCTACACACTTCCTGATGAAACACGTTACAGTTTCTGAGTACGCCTCTATGTCGTCATCAGACGCTGCCCGGAACATGTCCTAACCCACGTGATCAAAACAGTCCTTTAGTATAGCGTCTGATTGGTCCGACCAGCATTGAATTGTCCCGAGGGTGGGTGCTTCCCATTTCAGTTTCTGTCTATAAGCAGGCAGGAGCAGAATGGAAGAGTGATCCGATTTGCCGAAAGGTGGGTGGGGGAGAGATTTGTAGGCGTCCCAGAAAGGAGAGTAGCAGTGGTCCAGTGCACGATCACCACGCGTGTTGATGGTGATGTGTTGAAAATATTTTGGAGCTATTGTTCTGAAGTTGGCTTTGTTAAAATCCCCCGTAACAATAAACGCCACATCTGGGTACGCGGTTTCCTGCTCACTTATATTCCCATACAGTTCCTTAAGTGCCTGGTCTGTGTTGGCTTGAGGGGGAATGTAAACAGCTGTGATTATGACTGCTGTAAATTCCAGAAAATAGCCAGAATGGTCGACACGGAAGCATATGAAATTCCAGATCAGGGGAACAGAAGGATTTAACAGAGTGTAGGTTCCTTTCATTACACCACAAGTTGTTGATAAAGAAACAAACGCCCCCACCTCTGCTTTTCCCTGTGAGCTATTTCGTTCTGTCTGAGTGGTGCACAGAGAAACCCGTAAGCTCAATGGCTGAGTCTTGAACCACTGCAGACATCCAGGTTTCTGTGAGGCAAATAATGCAGCAGTCCCTTGTTTCTCGTTGGTATGAGATACGTGCCCGCAGTTCACAGTTTGTTGTCCAGTGACTGAACGTTAGCCAGCAAAATGGTTGGGAGAGGAGGTCGGAGGGGACGACGTCTCAGTCTGACAAGGACGCCGGCTCTCTTCCCACTTTTCCAGCGGCGTTTCCTTGGTAGCGCCTGTGAGGCCCAGACAAAGGGCTCTGATGTGGTATTTGTAAACAAAGCACCAGCGTTCAAGAACTCAAAGTCCGCTTTGCGTTTCGCAATGTAGGAACCTATGTTTAAAAGCGTATTTCTGTCGTAGACAGTTATACAAACAACATCCAACACATAGGACAACAAAATAACAAGTAAAAAAAAACATAAAACTGCAAAGTTTACTCGGAGCTCGCAACACGGCCGGCATGCTTGGCGCCATCTTGGATACTTTCTGTATATGATCTGTCCTGAACGCAGATTTGTGGAAATACCACTACACATAATTCTACTTGAAAAATTATTTCAGAAGAGATCAGATGAGTCAAATATAACAATTTATTATCAGTCAGGTAAAGTCAATTCAAAGATACCAAATCAATACAAGACATCAAATTCTCAAAGATAAATCTAGGAGTAAAGGATCCATGCCTGACTTCAGGAAAATACATAGTATAGAGTGTGTGGACACACACCATACTACAGGCTTTCTGAAAACTGAATCGCAAAGTAGTGTTTTTGTCACTTCCCTTATATACTCAGACCAGACAACAAATAAATCTTCAAATCAGTTGTACAAATATAAAATAACTTTTGGTTGTTAGGTTCGGTGATCAAGGGTCACACCTGGCTGGAGACAGATAAACAATCTCACAGACCCCTAAAGGGAAACACACCCCCTCCTCAGCAGAACACAATTCTACAAAAGTTCTCAATCTTTCATATAATACAAGTAACTACTGTGAAATTTGTGAGACCAATTTAACAAACGCACAGATACCTTTAAAATGATACCAAATATGAAAAGTTAATGATCATGAATTCTGAAGATATAATAAATGTTTTATGTGAGAATAGCAACTTGAGTTCTTGGCATTTCTCTGTCAACTTTTAGTGACCTGGACCATGTACCCAGGTGAAGGGTCTGACGAGCAAATGGTCTTTCTTCCAGGTCTCCCTATCTGATAAGAGTTGATCAAACCCGCTGTTTTGTGGCATGGCCTTTGCATTGCGAGAGTTCCTGAGTGTTTGACTTCACAAATAATTAATTTCATAAGGAAATAATTTCACTTCTTTCAACAGAAACATACTGTATAGATGAAAAAGATTGCATTGCGAGCTTCCAGACTTCAACATATGTGTCACTTCTATGAAAAATACAAAGCACAAGTTGTAGAAAGAATATGATAAGTAGAGATGTTTGTTCACTTTCCAAAGCCTCGAGGATGTGGAAATATATACTTCCGTGAAGGCTCCATGTTAACCCTGTGAAAACATAAATCATCCAGTCGACGTGGGTCACTGAACACAATTAACCCAAAAAAATATTGGGCAGATAAATCATGTTCCTAAAGAAGAGAAATGTGTGATGCTGTAATCGCTCAGGAACCTCCTTATGAGGCATCAGTGTTGCAAAGCCTCATTGAGCGGTGCCATCAGGCAGTGAATTGGTGTGATTACATATGGGTTTCAGACAATCATCATACCTATAGTCTCAACTACTAACATAGTGTTGAGTTAACCTATGAAAGAGAGCTAGGCACTGGGAGCTCGTAAATAGTTATTTCAGGAAATACAAATCAGTGAAATTTATAAAGAGGAAACATTACTAAATCCATGTCATAAATCCCATATTCAGTACATTTTTATTATTTAATGTTTTCGTTTTTATGTAAATTTGGCCAGTGGCATCAATTCTCAATGCATATTCAGTAAGTCTTTTCCCAAGTTTAAGACCCCAGGAATGTGAACCGTTCAAAGGGAGCAGTCTGTGCTGGACTCAAAGCAAGATATATTGCATTGGACAGTTAGAAGTGGGCGCCAACGCAACCTGCTTTGATAATATTACAGCCATGCTGGTAGATACTGTATATCATAGATATTCAGGGAGAAAGCACTACAAATTACAGCTCTCATGCCACTGAAAGTGGGATAGGCTCACTAATGTCTCAATTAGCCCAGGATCTTGACAACTCATTGTGGAGATATGGGAAAGATTTGATTGGTGTACGGAGAAGCTGTGCTTTACAACTTGAGAGGAAACGCTTGTCTAGCCTGCTGCGAGATGTCTGCTGCCACTCTTCTGGTCACTCCAGACTTAATTTGGCCACATGAGTCACAACTTCCACTAGTTCCCCATTTGCTAAGGAATAAGAAAAGCATCTTGGATCCTCATCTGCAGCATGACACTCCACATCCAATTCCTCAGAACTAGATGTGGGGAGAACTAATTCTCCATGCAGATCCGAAGAAATTTCCTGAAAACTTCCTGATCAAACATGAGGAGATCATCAGAGGCAAAAGAAACAGTGTTACACATCTGTTCTAACTCTTCCATGAGGTCAACCTGCTCTACCTCAATTACTGATCACAAGTGCCATGTCACATCAGTAGACGTGGGACCCAAACCACGGGGTAAAGTCGCTGACTCTTCTCCCCTCAAGATGAGAGCCAAATAAGAGTGGAGTTCACGGAGTGAAAAATTCTCACAATGAACAGAGCCAGCCCCCTTGACAGATGCCTGTGCATGCTCTACACAGAGACACATAACACATGCACTCATCATATAATAAGGACACAGTGAAGCTCATCTACACTTTTTTCTACTCCTACTCTTAAGACAAACAATACAATAGCCCCCACACCTTCACACACACACAGCAAACAGAAATACGTCTTGCTGAAGCAAAATAATAATAATAAATAAATAATTAAATAAATAAAGATGTGATAAAACAGATGCCCTTTGATTGTCTTTTTGATTCAGCATGCTAGATCACCGAAATGCATTATTTGCTGAAGACACCTTTATTCAAGCCTGAAAGGTCTTAAACTGTTTGCTGTGTTACTAGAGCACCATGCCACATTTACAAGACAAACCCATGGTGTTGACTCTTATTGAGGCAGAAAGAGTACAACTAAGTTATTTTTTATGTTGTTTTTGTTGTTGTTGTTGTTGTTGTTTTAGCTCAAGTTTAGCACAGTTAACAGACATACACGTCTAAGCAAAACATTAAAAAAGGTTCTCACCCCTGCCCTAGGACATGTTGGTATTTGTTTTCAGAGAAGGATACTCACAAGCACTGTGTATTTGGGGAAATTGGCTCTTTCCAAAACCAGGGCATGTGCAGTGGCTGCTCCGCTGTTCCATTCTCAAGTGGTGAGTAGCATTTGTTGAGTGTGCTCTCAGTGGAACAGTGGCCAGACACAGTCCACTTCAGTCTGCTGGAACGTGAGTTGGGGTGATCATGTGGAGGCTGAGAAGTTGTCTGTGTGGTGTACACGACAATGTTCCACTGAATGTCACTGAGTTCAAACAGGACTTTGGGTATCCTGGATGATTTTGTCTTGCCTGATGTAGACAAAGTCTTTTCTGATGACATTTCAGACAGGGCAAACCCCCTAACCCTATGACAAAGTTCAGAATGCAGGATTCTTTCACTTATTTGTACCAGAGAGTGGTAGGAAAACTGGAGTGACACGATTCAAAAAGTGGTGAGAATATGCCTGATGCTCTATCCAAAATTTGTGATGGCGTTTACAGTTCTGTGGCCGAAGCCAAATGGTGAGATCAGTCTGAAGACCTGAAGAAGCAGAATCTCTGAGGGGCTGTGTGCTTAGGAGATTAAGCAGACCAGCACAGTCAGCTTTCTTTCTAAACACCATTGGCCAAGGAGTTGGCCTCAGCGACAGCCCCGAGGCCCAGTGTTTAGGGGACCTGGTTAAAGCACACACAGCCTAAACTGCAGTCAGTGACAGGAATGAAGGATCCACTGTTATATCTCTTACAGATAGAAGGGGGAGTCATATCCCCATCTTGCAAAAAGGAATAGAGCAGGAGAGCAAGAGAGCGGAGAGTTTTGAGTTTGGTGTCAATATAGAAAGTTTGTGTTCATCATACAGTGCCTCATATGTTGATTGGATAAGATAATCAGAATTCATTAAAACGTTTATTTTACAAAAATTGTATTTATTTAAAAAAAAAAAATTCCTTGCAATCAGGCTGCATGCCATAGTGAAACGTTGGTGATTTCCATGCGCTGTCAGTGCATCCTTTGTGCATCCAGTTTGCACTGGAGTGGTATGGAGTGCTATCGTATTCTAACGCAGCTTCATGCTTTGTGCCTTGTGTGGGTTTTACACAGATACAGCAGAGCACTGACCAACTAAACAGAACCTTTCTCATTGGAATGTGGAGGCTATTTCTATAGCATATATAAAAGTAAAGGGTTGGCTCTGCCTTCAAGGGTATTTATGCACTCTACCAGGGTCATGGTGACATCATTAGGAGCATTGTCAGTACGCATTATTGGCCTAAAGGTGTCTAGCAAATGGCTTACAGTAGTTTCTGTCTGTTTCATCCCCAGAACCATCCTGAGTCAGCCTGATTCAATCTGTATCCACGCCAAATGTTTGACTTAAGATCAGCTAAGACCACAATACATCTTCTTCAACCAGTTAAGATAATAGCACAGACCCCAACAATCAGTTAGACTTCAACTTTGACTACCAGTCAAACTACAAGCGGTTCATCATTAATGATTTATTCTATCATTTGTTTATCATTTTAAATTACATTGTATTTCATTTAATCATTTTAAGTCAAACATTGTAAAAATATTGAGTTTGTGCTTGGAATGAGCAATCACATTGCACTTATACTGTAAATCAACAATCACAATCTGATTGTTTCATCATAATCACATTGTCTCAGACATTCAAATGTATGCATTTGACAGAGGCTTTTATCCAACGTGACACTGCATTCAAGGGATACCTTGTTCCACAGTACTTGCTTTCCTTGGGAGCCAAGCTAATGACAATGAGGTGTTGCTGCAGTGCTATTCTTTACTGTTTGGGCTACAGAAGGGCTTAATTTGAACTGATACAAGGAGAAAAATTAAAACAATGAAAACAGACACAATTGAGTCAGTTGTTGACATACAGCAGGGTTCATCAAATCTTGCCCTGGAGGGCCAATGTGCTGCAGAGTTCAGTTCCAACACAAGCTTGCTCAGGTGAGTTTGATTAGGGTTAGAGCTAAACTCTGCAGGTAAACTCTGCAAGTGGATCTCATGGGCTAGATTTGAGGATCCCTGACATACAGAAAGAGTACTGAAAAACAACTGAGATCTCCTTTGTGGTTACAAGGACTGTAATGTAGTGCATTAAAATCAACAGTTTGATCCATTGACATTGATAACCACAAAATGTCCAAATATTTCAAAGTCTTCATTTGAATTGTACATTGTACCTAATTTGTATAATTTGATGTTACATTAAATGTAAATACATAGAATATAAAGAAGAAACAGAGACTTTGATATATAAACATTATATATTTAATATATTGTAATTTCTTCTTACAGTGAATCATCAATACCATTGACACATCTTGCCTTATGCCAATACTCAAGTTTATTTATTTTATAATTGTGGTTTATTCAGGATATGGGAATTATATTAGGCTATATCAGTTCACTGAACAATCAATTTTCATTTAATCAATCTCGTTTTATCTTTTTTTTTTTTTTTTTTTTTTTTTTTTTTTTTACAAAATGTTTCATTCACAAAACACAAGTTGTTGACGTTTCATGCAGTAAGTCAAGGCCTCATTCATATAGAAAGCACATAATCTTTGCAATGTATAAATAGCTACATTTCCAATGAAGTGTCATTTAATTTTGGTAGCTCTCCAGTTCAGAGAATTACTGGATATGACTAGAGGAGTTTGGACAAGAACGAAGTTGTCCATAGAAGATTAGAATTAATAGTTTGCCCAAAACTGTAAATTCTGTCATCATTTATTCACTGTTCTTTTGTTTCTAAACCTGCATGACTTCATTTCTTTCATGGAACACAAATGAAATTTAAAGAATGTGCTGTTTTTTTTTTTTTTTTTTTTTTGGGGGGGGGGGTTCAATGCATTTACAATTAATGGAGACTGGAGCTTTCAAGCTTCAAAAAGGACCATATGGAGAATAAAACTTCTTGAAATTATCATAGAAGCGTTCCATGCAAGTCTTTCTGCTGAAGTCAAGTCAAGTCATCTTTATTCATATAGCACTTTATACAATACGTACTGTGTCGAAGCAGCTTTACAGTGTTAAACAGGAAAACAGTGTTTCAGTAATGCAAACAAAATTTTATTCTGTCGTAAAGCAGCTCTAAAAAGCTGTTAGAGAAACAGTTCAACTGATTCTCAATTCAATAAGTTGTTCTTTTGAGTCTGATCTTTTCAATCAATCATCTGATCTGGTTCACAAAACCTGAATAATGAATTTTTAAATAATTAATTCAAAATCTAATCCAGTTCCAGGGTGCTGGAAAGATTATTTTTGAAAAACAACTTAAATGTTGATTTCTTAATCACACAAGTCCTATTAATTCAGAATATTTCATGCAATATGCACATGGCACAAGTTGAAGAGAGATTTCATGATACTCCGGAGCTTTTAAATCCTTACTGAAGCTTGAAAGCTCTCTGTTAATTGTGATAGCAAGGGGAATATACCAGTACATTCTTCAAAAGTTATTTTCTGTTCCACAGAAGAGACAGATTTAAGCATACATATACTTTATGCAGGATAGAGACTGTAAGTAGAATGTTGGTAGCTCATGACTATTCACAGGTGCTCTGTTTGAGAAGCTTCACTCATGTAAAAATATCATATAGCAATATATAGTCCCCTTAAAGATATATAGGCATTGTTTATAATTAAATGATTTCATATAAACCCACTTTTAGAAATAGTTGAAGATTGTTGATAAAAAAAAAATGTCATAAATGGTTGTTGCTTTGTGTCATATAGTCTTTTTAGCAGTAGTGTATTCATAACTTTTGTTAGGTAAGATAACTTAGAGATATAATTTCTTTCGAAAAGTGGAAAAAAAAAATACTTTCACTCTGCAATGCCTGCATCAAAAGCTCTGAGTTGAGACATGAGACATTATGAAGATGATTCAATTTGGCAGCTTTTATAATAAAAATACTAAATCCAGTTCCTTTTACAGTCATTAAAACAACTAATTCCATACATTAAATATGGTTCAATACTAAGCCACGGTCCTTAAACTCTAAACTCTTCCCTAATCAAAATAAAAATAAAAAAAAAAAAAAAAAAACAAAAACAAACTAACACTAACACTTAATTTAGATATAACTATAATCAAAAGCCCAAACCCACAAATCAATGACCCTCAAATATCCGAGGCATTCAGTGGCCGGCCTATCAACTAAAATCTCACCTTCTAATCGCTTCAACGACAAGGTCACATTTTCTACACTTAAGTTTTTACTGTACACCCTTGCAGGATGGAAGAGACAAATGTGAACAAGAACACAACAACTGCACCACTGTGAGTGTGTCAAAGGGTGTCCCATTTTTCCAGGTTATCTCAAAAGGGTCTCTTGTATCGTCACAACACAGGAAACTCTCATCTGCATATCTATCTGTCATTCAGTTTGGGCGAATCGGCACCCTCCTCGTCTTCATCTTTATCATCTTTTGCCCCAATCAGTCGTTGTCGAGCAAAGTCCTCAAAGATGATGTCATCGTCACTAGGGACAAACAATTACAGAAACATTCATCAGTTGTTGTGTTTCCATGAACACATTTTTGTGCTGTTCTTTTTTCTTATAGACGAGAAGTTAACAAAGAACAGACAGCTTTGCAGTGAGCAATCATTACTGTTTATGACATTATATACATATATATATATTTTTTTTCCCTTCAATTAGCTTTAGTTAAAATCAAACAGAGAATTTTAGTGGAATAGAATCTGAACTAGGATCATTCAATTTCTTGTGATTCCTATCCCTCGGTTAGATTAGGTTGCACTACAAATTGAATTTTCAGCATCATTACTCCAGTCTTCAGTGTCACATGATCCTTCAGAAATCAGTCTAATATGCTGATTCGATGCCCAAGAAACATTTCTTACCATTATCAATGCTGGAAAGAGTTTTAATACAGTTACAAAACATTTTCTGAAGGATCATGTGAGTAATGGCTGCTGAAAATTCAGCTTTGCATCACATGTATAAATTATGTTTTACAGTAATCAATCAGAAAACAGTTATTTTAAATTGTAATAATATTTTACAATATTACTGGTTTACTGTACAGTATTTTTGCAGCCCTGCTGAGTATAAGAGAATCCTTTAAAAAAATGACAGACAGAATTTTTGATTAAACATGCATACATACATACATAAACAAACAAACAAACAAATAAGAATTATGTGTAACTATGCATAACCACAAGGCTCAAAGCAGTTTAGTAGGTTAAAGTCCAATTACACCATGGATAAAAACTTTCACTTACTTTGTGTCAAATTCAATGAGGTTTGTGTCAATGGGGACATCATTTTCTGGAGCTAAAACAAGAGGGTTGCAGAAGAAATATTGATTGGCACTCTGTAAGTAATGGGCATAATTTCCCACTTAAAGAACCCCTTTTAGAAAGGTGTCTGTACACAGATGTTTTCATTCATCAAAACGGTTATTATTTTTGAATTTCTTTGCTACTAAAATCTCACCCACTGGCAGCTATTCGATCAAACAACCACAAAACATTATTTGTCAGTTTTTAGCTTTTGTCTGTTCTGCACATATTTGTACAGAAGGAATTCAGTACTGACATGTTAGGAGAAGTATCTATAGAAGTATATTTATACAGTTTATATATATATATATATATATATATATTTATATATATATATATATATATATATATATATATATTTTTTTTTTTTTTTTTTTTTTTTTTTACCATATTTACATATTAAGAATATTTTAATATTTCATTCAAAACCTTTTATAATATTTTTTTATATTCCCTGCATAAGGGAAAGTGTATGTTTTAGGTGATGTAACTGTTCTTATGCTAAAAATAAATCTTAGTTTTAAACTAGTTACCCGGAGCAAGCAGATAAAAAGGCAGTCTAGCACATACCATCTCTGTAAATCGATTCTTCCAATGGTTTGGGATGCATTAATGTAAAGGGGAGCTCAACGGCAACATCACTGAAGAGGGAAATGCAAATCATGAGAGTAAGGCATCCAAGAGGCATGGTAACAGAATAAACCCTGGCCATTTAGGATACGCTGCAATCAAACCTCAATCCCATCACTCATGAGCTGCTAACAGAGTGCATCAGCACAAATAGCTCAGTAATTCATGGTATCTTATCAAGTGTCTGAGCCTGTCTGTGCTTCTAGTCAAAAGCTTGGCTACTTATAGGAATCTCTAATGTGCACAATTGGCAGAAGTCAGCCGTGTAAGACAGACTCTTCTATATACAGTATGGTCAGTCACTGTCAATGAAATTCACTATGGAGCAGCTTTAATCTGGTTTCAAGGGGAGGGTGTCAAACATATGCACACATTAAAAACAGAATAATTTCTGGTAGGAATAAAAATAAAGATCATACTACCTTGAGGCAAGATCTCCAAGCAGCCTGAAAAAATAAAATAAAATAAAATAAAACATGATTTTACTGTATTGCAATAATAAACATTACATATTGATTTAGCAAGGTCGTTTCAATGTAAGCCTGAAATGTATAAAGGGGTCAAATTTATCTGTCTAACTACCTATATGTCTATACCTATATATATATATATATATATATATATATAAACATTTCATATAAACTACAAGTCAAGCACACCAAAATTAATGTTTGTCATGATCCAAAAGATCTTGTGTCCACATTTTTGACTGGTACCAGTCTCATTACATAAACAAATATAATGTTTAAAATTTCTAACATTACCACACATATAATTATTTATATTAGGTATACTAGGTTTTTTGTTGTTGTTGTTTTGTTTTTTTTGCCAAATGTATGGTCCACCCAAAAAACACAAACAAATACAAAAAAAAAATATAAGCAAGCTCAACAAGTTTTCATGTGAAGGTTTCATGTCTGTAGCACAAATGCCAACACATTCTCACGCACAACTTGTCACCTGGTCAGGTGAGTATTTAACAAACAGGGTACCACCTTAGCATCAATTTTTCAATGTGCAGGCCACGGAAAAACTTTGCTGTCAATATTCTAATGCGAAGGACATGTCATGAAATTATATAATGGCTAATAATTTTGCCATTATAACATATATGTTGGACAGGTGCGTTTCCTGCCATGAGAGGCAGTGTCTTCTCAAAAAACTGGCTGAGATAAAAATTCATAGTACAAAAATAAAATGATGCCAATATTAAAAAAATATAACATTAAATTGTTTCTAAAGAAACATTGTCAACAGGTAAAGTTATAGTGGGAGTCTGCCTCTCTCTCGCAGACTCCCCTGAACCCATTGAGTTTTAACAGGTCATGTGAGAGGAGGCAATGCCTCCATCACGATATGACTGGATGTGACTGGTTATGTTCGGCTGTAATTGGTTCATGTGATTAATCCCGACTTTTGTCTTTGTGTCCATTCTGCGTTCGCGAATCAGTCTGAATGAACAATTTAATGGTGTTAATGGGAAAACTAATAAAAAAAAATTAAAAAACAAAATAAAAAAAACAAAACAAAAAAAAAACAACACATCATAATAAAAACTTGAAATTTAGTGAGTAAACAGCTTGGTGAAAGTTAAGGTAATAATACTGTATATATTTTCAGAAGGTGTGTAAAATATTGTTTACATTTTTAAAATATTGTCTACATTTTTAATGTAAAAATAGAATATAAAATAGAATTGATTTGTTTGTTTGTTTTTCTCTCTTTTTATGATTGTGTAAGTAATGTTTATTTAATTTAAGAAAATGTGACTAGGACATAAATTTACATTTGATAAAAAAAAAAAAAAAAACAAGAGGACTTTGCCTCATCATTTCAGAACACCACTGCACACCACTGATGTTGGCTCAATTTAAACAGCCACAGCATTTATTTATTTTTTTACATTTCACTATTATGACATTTATGAGCACAAAATCCAACCCTCCTTAACCCAAACACTTGTCAATCTAAAACACAGGATATAAACATACAGATACAACTACAGTCATAATTATTCCAAGTCTTCCGAGGGCAAAGGATTGATTTTTGAGATCACGATCACGTTACGTCATCTTTGGTTGTGAAGTGCCTTTGGCTCTTTGTGTGTCTTGTGACCAACTGTGTCATGCTAAAGTTCAGGTGTTAACAGTTCGGACCTCTTTAACAAAGCAGGATCATTATCAGTGATTAAAACTTTGTGTTTCATCTTGTTTATCAGAAGACTTGAAAGGCAACACGAGTTGTTTGTGTTACTTTTACACTGATTCTTGGTCAGTTTGTCAGGTAATTACTTGTGACTGTACTTTTATTTTCCTGTTGTTTGTTAATGTTGAGAAGTGGGTAGGTTTAGGATAGGGGTGGGGTTAGGTGCTCAAAATATCTATGAAAGTATAAATGTAGATAAAATAATTTCTATTTTTACAAATGCATGAAAATCATTAAATGTGTTTTGATCTGATGCATAAGGCAAACAGCTGAAAGCGATGGAGTACCCTGCATGTCAAAAAGTTGTGCAATAAAAAGCTGTGCATTACAAAGTGATGCCAAGGGGTCCTGACCGGTGTGTGACAAGTTGGGAGTCAGAAGGTGTTGCAAATGCCTATGTGCTATGAGTAGTAAGACATTTGTTTAATTTTATTGTTAAGTTAATTCCAGCAACACACGCCACACAGGATGAGCAAAATGCAAACGTACCCTCCGCGGGACACCACCAGCTTCACTTTCACTTTATAAGAAACAATGATGCCCAGAATTTCCTTATTGGCCCCCTCTCTTAACCTTTAAAGAAACAATGCCATGGAGAGGTGAATTTATAAATTTTAAAAGTAACACAATCCACTTTCAAATGAGAGATTGTACTTACAATGTACTTGAGGCTAAATTTGTGTCTTCATGTTTGAGTTTGCCATCCAGAGCCAAGCCACGTTTCTCTCGGTTATTCGCGAGGAAAGGCGTGAGAGTATATACCTTACAAAATGTCGCACTGGGGGCCACAATATCACTAGAACAGGAACAAAGCAGAGAGTAATTAATCGGATGTTAAGTTGTGTTCTCATATGGTAGTCGAGTGTTCAGTTCGCAGAGGACTTACTCTGTTTCCTCTGTCGCCACTGGACACTTGTACTGGGCAGTATTGAAGAGGCAGATATCAGCATATTGACGCACTGGAATAATAGAAATACGTGTTATTGTTTCTTAACTACACACTAGTGTAAATACAAAGTCTGTCCACTATGAATAACTGGATGACCTGAAATCTTGATCTTTTTTACTGTCTTGTTTGTATTGTTTGTGACATGGACGTTGACACTGATTGGTTCACCATGATAGTAAATCTGAAAGACATTAAACAGTTAATTACGTTAATTTCAGCATCATTCAAACAAGAGTTAATGGCAGCATAGGTCAAAAAAATAATATCTGTACTGTGTACGCTATGTGTTCCTGAAGAAAGTCTGATATTGAAATTATATTACTCTACACTCAAAAAATTAGGCCTAAATATTTAGGATTTATGTATTTGAACACAAAATCTATTTGAATTATAACATTTTAACATAAACAAACTCAATGTGATGTATATTTGTCAGTCACATAAAAATCAGGTAAGATTTCTGTAGTACTAATGAACTGAACGTGTTTTGAATACACAACAACCAAGTTTATATAAATCCAATTTCTTTCAATCTCATATATATATATATATATATATATATATATATATAATATATATATATATATATATTTATTTATTTTATTTTATTTTTTTTTTTTTCAGAAAACTGAATATTGTTTGTTTCAAAGCTAGCCATATTTTAACCCTGTTTGTGCTGGTAATTTATGCTGGTTCTAACTGATTCTGAAAATGTGATTTTTGGTTAATTTTTTATAATTTTTATAATGTTAATTTTTTGTTACAATTATAAATATAGTTTTAGGATCTTAATAATTTCTTACCAGTTTAAAGACAATACAGAAGAGCATACGGCATTTGTATACAGCTCAGAATTGCCAAAATGGCGCTACACTGATTTGGAGAGACACAGAGGAGAGGAATTGTTGAATAAAGTCATTATTTTTGTTTTCTTTGTGTAAAAAAAAAGTATTCTCGCCGCTTCATAACGTTACGGTTGAATCACTGATGGCAGATGGACTATTCTGATGATGCTTTTCATACTTTCCCGGACCTTGACACTGTTATTTATTTGGCAGTCTATGGGACAGTCTCAAGCCTCCCTGTTTTCATCCAAAATATCTTAAATGATGATAAACGATGGAATATCCCTTTAATGTTAAAATTATGTAATCCAAATGGATGAAAAGGTCTAAATAATTTTTGAGTGATTCTGTTTCTATTTTGTTCGGGGACAGATCCCAGGTGTTTTATATATATATATAATATTTAACAATGAATAGACATTACATTTAATAACATGCGAAAAGCCCTTAATGACATGCAGAGATCTCAGATATAAAACTATAATTAGATAAATTTTATTAATTTTCAGATTCCTGATTTTGTGTATGAGATACAGATTGTAGATGTATTATACATGTATCCTAAATTTCTTATTAGAATAGTTTTATTAATATCTTTTGTTTAAAGCTTCAATAATGTCTCCATGAGTTTCTGAGTTTTCTTAAGGTCATCAGAACATATTAAAAAATGAAGAGAATTAAAAAAAAGTATGTTTATTATTAATAATAATAATAATAATAATTATTATTATTATTATTGTTATTATTATCTACTACTACTATAACATTGTGCCTGCAGGATTTCAGTTGTAATACCCTGGTTCCATCACTAGATGTACTCATTGTCATTGGATTAACTTGAATTACAAATTAGCAGAACTATTTCTCTGTCTATGTTGTCTTTCCTCAATAGTCAGATATCTTACCCAGACCATCTGAATAACCAGACATCCCTACCTCCTTGTCAAGTGAGGCCTCCAGGTGTAAAGGCTTGTCTGACATGAGAAACTGCCTTGTGGTTTCAGCCATTGGCTGTGGGCCCGGCTTCTCAGGAGCATACTGCACTTTTCTGATGACAAGACGCACTGAATTCCTGTAGAATGGCAGTTAATGGCACATACATATTATAATTTGTGACATTTACTGACTTTTACACAATCTATGTTGTGAGTGGTTGTCAGGGAAATGGAATGTGTTGCTAAGGTGTTGTGAGTGGTTTTCAAGCATGTTGCTTTGAATTGATTAAAACAGTAATAGTGATTATTAAACAGTAATAGCAAACAGTACAGGCTAATAATAAATAAATGATCATGTATTACTGTGTGTTAGTGTGCATATTACTGTGTGCATATTTTCCAAAACCACATTCCTACAATGTTGCAAAACTGCTAAAAAGAAAGGTAATGTCACATGTGTTGATTTGTCAGTTATTCAGTTGGGTGCCGTTGTGAAAGGCTATACCTTTTGTGGATTTTTTCTTCAACATTTTCTGCACAGAAAGCTTTCACTTCAAAGTCAACCCCGCAGGCCTTTGCAGATAAGAATAAGAAAATGTTACTCTGGAGTATGAAACTCTGCAAAGCCCTTTTACTTATCTATCAAAACCAACATCATGAAACATTATTTTTAAGGAAAATGTACCTTTCCTGTATCCTCTGGCCCTGGTTGTAACGTGACAGAACAGGGTAAATTCGGCGGAATCTGTGAGAAAATGTTTGACATTTAAATTTGAGGAAGGGATCAAATTTCATCAGAACTGAATCCAATATGACATAGTTGGCATTATGTCAAGAAAACGAGAAAGAAGGTACACCTCAAAGGTGAAGGGGTAAGCATGTTCTCCAAGTTTCTTTATCAGTCGCTCTTGTAGACGTGTCAAGCTCTTTTTCTCTTCAGGCACAGGAGGAAATGCCTGGATGTTGGCCACAAAGAGGTCTTTGCGAAACGTCAAGCCAAGAACGTCCAAGTCCTCCCTTCCATAGCGGAAGGCACATGTCAATGTCACAAAAACTGAGGAAGAATAAAATCAAATTAATCAGTAACTGTATGGTTAATGGATTTACAGTCAACATTGTACTCCCTATTCCTAATAAAAGAAAACGGGCAAAAAATGGGATGATTATTGGCATACAGTAAGTGTACTGAGCTATAAAATACACGTGGAAAGCACAGCTCAGATATTAGCCTTGGAGACAGATGTAATGAGTGAGGTTTGAGTTCATATTGAGATCTCTGATTTATGATTGCTGGTATCTTTCAAATCTGAGCACAGTTTCTAATGCTGAGATCTAGTCTGAAACATATGTGAAATTACTGAAGAGAAAAACCTGTGAGCCAGGGAACTTTTATTGTGGCACTTTAAAAAAATAAATACAAAATCTCACCTTTTCTCTCTTTTAAGTACTCTGGGTCAATTAAAACCACACCATCTGAAAAAGAAAAAACAAAAATTGTGTCAACTATATACCTTCTTAGCTGTGAAGTTATATTACTAATTAAATTTTTAATCCAAAACATCAAACTCTGTCAAACATCTTTCTTTGATGAATAATTTTGCAGACAATAAATGTGATCACACATTACAGTATCTGTGTTAGAGATATTACATATAAGTTTAATAATTCGTATTAGTAAATTAGTCATTTTTATCAGTTGTATTTGCAAGCAAGGTAATACTTGTCCGTGTTACACCTTACATGTACTTACTATTATAATAACAATTAATTATGCATAATTACATGCAAGTAACCCTAATCCTAACTAATTAACATGCAGTTAATTAATATTACTCAGTACTTATATGAATAATTACACTGTAACAAGGACACCTTAAAATAAAGTGTAACCGCAAGCAGTTTCATTGCATAATTACAAAGTGCACATATTCACATATAATAAGTCATATTTATGACTTATTAATTACAATGAAATTACTATGTAACATGATCGCTGTGCATAAAGTGCAACTATAAGTTAAGATTGTGTCTCTTATTGCCTACCGACGGGCTCCACAAGATCCACGTGGTCGACGAAATCCCTCTTACCAAGGTACACAGTTAACTGAAAAGGCAATCATACAGTTATAGTATTAGCACAACACATAAAACAATTCAAGAACTGAACAATTTGAACTGTGCTAAAATGTCCATTTGTGCCATTGTGTATGTGAAGTTTTATATATATATATTTTTTTTTATTAACCCCTGCAGAATTTATGTTTTTATGAAGTTACAAGCACTAATTTGTTTTTGAAGTGCATTTTCCATTAAAACCCATTACTGAATTGTCTGAATTGTACTGGATATTATATATATGTTTCTGTAATGATTGTGTTGTGCCGATCCTTAGTAAAGCCTTTCCCAGCTTTGCAGAAGGCTTGGTGCTGAGTCACATGCCCCTCTTTCATATTCGCCCCACGCCCGCTTCCTGCTCAATGACTGTCGCGGCGCACCACAGGTCTCCCTGCTAATGATACATATAGACTCATGGCTATATGCTAACCGCACAACCATTGCGAGCTGGGACCCATCCATCTGGCTAACCATGTCGCAAGCATCAAATCAGATTTTGGAACAAGAGGTACTTTGTTGCTCAATATTTGTGGTTACTCAGTCATAAACATTTCATAACAGGCAGTGCTGCACTCACTGACAGAAAACCTTTGCAGTATCAGAATCAAAGCATTACTGCAAGACATAAAGAAGGGACAAAATTAATGTAATATTACCTTCCCATTTGGACTTGCCTTCTTAAACACCCTGTGGAAAAAGAAGAGTAACATAAGATGGTGATATACATAAGCAATTTGTTATCAAAAGATAGCATGCATAAAATGTCCCTATCACCTGACAGACATCACTGAAACAGGTGTCTTGAGAAATCACACTTGTCTCTGTGACAGCCTTAGGCTCTGTAAACCAATGGCAGTTGCTTGGCTGGAGCAGAACCCCTAAAGCACGCAATCTGAATGCTTTTTACTTTAAGTGCACTCATTTCTGTTATGCAAGGTTTTGTATGCGAAATTTTCTTAAATATAATCAGAAATTGTGAGTACTTGAGTCATTATATCCGTAAATCAGCCATGCCCTCACACCCACAGGAGAACTTGTCTCCGTGGTGTTGACTGGTTTATCGTACTGAGTATTTCGCTCCTTGCCACAGTTGACTTTGGCTTGTATATTAGGTAACTTAAGCTTTTATGTCCTATCCACAATGTGTTTATGTCATTACATGACTTTTAATTAACTCCTCAAGCTGCTTAAGAAATGACAAAATGATCAAAATATTAACACTGTGTGCATCATTTAACCATGACAATGATACACATCAGAATATAGTAATTAGGCTTGTTAATACACATTATATATATATATATATATATATATATATATATATATATATATATATATATATATATATTAATTTGAATAAAACCTTACAGGTTAATGACCACATAACAAATGAATACCTTCAACCTACATCTACCATACTATATCCAACTTTACCCACGTATATACATACAAAAAAAAAAATAATAAAAAAAAAATAATTAAATTACAGTATATTCCACATTAATAATTGCATTAATTTCACAGTAATTTCAGTGGGACTTCTCTTGTATCTAACTGCACTCACAATGTTTAAAACAAACAGCATCATATTGTCTTTCTACAGTGCATATGTACTCTGATCATGGTACCCAGCATGCAATGCAGCAAGAATAGATCATGCTGTAGAGTCTTTTTTATTTTAATTTTAATTTATTTACTTCTTTTACTTCTTTATTTTTTCAATTGAACTATTTAACTTTTCACTTTTACAATTTTATCATCTTGTTTTATTTTTTAATTTTTAATTATATTTTAATATTGTAAGTGTTGTTTTTATTTGATGAGTTTTTATTTTTATTACTGTTGGTGTTTTGCATGTTGAGTACTGATGTCACAACTTTCAAAGACGTTTCTCAGCAGTTGCTGCACTATTGTGAAAGATCCAGCCACAAACACTTATGAATATGAAATAAGTTATTGATTAATCTTCACACAAATAATGCTAAAATAAAGACAGTTTGACTATCTTGAAGTCAGGCAATTTTTTGTTGTTTCATATTCTATCATATATATATATATCACAGTTCAAGACAACTTTACAATGTGAACAAAAGCAATACATTGTTGTGATGTTAGCGTCATTCTGCTGTTCATTCACAGTCATTTGTAAGGAAATGACCTAGCATGCATTGAGTTCACAGCAAATTTCTAACTAAAGTAATTTATTGTAAAATAATACTCTTTAATCCTGTAAATTCCTGGCAATTTTTTACAGTATATTACTGCACAGCTCAGTTTATAATGTTTATAATAAACAGTTATTTCTGGTTCTCGAATCTGATCGGCTGAGAGGTCTTTCCACCCATGAGACATGTAAGGGATAATCAACAGTTTATCGTGTATTAAAGGATTTTAAATGCACGACGTAGAGGCCAAGAACCATCCGATGTGAAACTAATGTTTTATCATGAAGAATGAGTGCTGCATCAGATGCAGGTAATTAGTTCATCTCTCTCTCATAATACTCTACACTGTAAAAAATGCCAGGAATTTACAGGATTAAAGAGTTTTATTTTACAATAAAATTACTGTAGACAGAAATTTGCTGTGAAATCAATGCATGCAGGGTAATTTTCTTACAAATGACTGTGAATGAACAGTAAAATGATGCTAACATCACAGTAATTTACTGCTTTATTACTGTGAATTCACATTATAAAGTTGTCTTTAACTGTGCCACTGTGAGAAATGTAGTTGTTTACTGCTGTAACTTTTGAAGTTACCATAACGGTGATTGGTGATCCCATTTTTTGGGGTTCTTTGACCCTGTACATTCATATTCAAATTTCTGAACTAGTCATGTCAGAAGTGTGAAATTAATGCAATTATTAACCTGCAATACACTGTAATTTCACACTAAAATTTTTAACAGTGTATAAGTATATCCATCTGCTAAATGTGACTATAGTGCATGAAGACATGAAAAAGTTTATTTAAGAAATTATAAACTTTAACATCACAATATTTTGAATAGCTGCCTTGAATTAATGGGCATTGTGAAAAGTGCTATGCAAATAAAACTGACTTGACTTAAAATTGACTTGATATTTCTGATTTAAAGTGGTCATATGATGCTGCTAAAAAGAACATTATTTTGTGTATTTGGTGTAATGAAATCAGTTTATGCGGTTTAAGGTTATAAAACACATTATTTTCCACATACTGTACATTACTATTTCTCCTCTATGCCCCGCCTTCTGAAACGCGTCGATTTTTACAATGCTCATCATTCTGAAAAATTCATTAAAAAATGCTGCTCTGATTCTGAAAAAGTGCATTGTGATTGGCCCATTCTGCAAATGTTACCCTCTTAATATATTGTGTGTTGTCCAAGAGCAGTTGAAACCCATGTATATAAACAGGATTTCCTTAGCGGAAGGCACCAAGTAGTTTCGATTTCTCATCAACAGCCCGCGGCAAGCGGAGGATCGGAGGCCTAAGTGAGCCGCGATATCGTTGAGGCGGGTTCTACGAAGGAAGGTGCCAAACAAAGTAGTGGGCTTCTCCGCATTCCACAAAGTGAATCCACACCCAGCGGCTCTATCCAGGCATGACGAAGCGGATATATCCTCTTTCAGACGGCCAGTGTTTCGCTTTCACAACAAACACACAGTACTCTATACGACAACGAAAACACAATACTAAAACGAAAGGTACGCCTTCTTTCTTTGCGTGAACGTCTGGGCTGTGTTATGCAAATCTTCCCACATGGTGACGTAGAGATGTTTGGGGCGTGTTAGAATGAGCCGTTTCAGGGGGGCGTGGACGAGTCTCAACTTTTATAAAGAATATCCTCTTTGGATTTGACACTTTAGTCTTTACAACTTTACAGATCTTCTTTATGCACCAAGAGCTTTTAACACTCCAAAGAGAAAAGAAAATTTGAAATAGCATCATATGACCCCTTTAATAAAACAGTCAAACAGCTACAAAAAGGCCACCTTATCTGCAATATTTACTATGAAATCATTAGTAGTTTTTCCGACTCAAGGCACAGGTATAGAAGTACACTGTTTATTTTTCAAAACATATTTTTTTCCTAATTTGTTCTTTATTTCTCTCTCACTCTGTAGAAAGACTTGCTGCCTTAGTGGCACTGAAATAATAACAATCTCTCTGCTCCTCATCCACAGTTCTGCTATTCCTTTCAGAGGCAGCACCCTACAGCAAAACAACAATAAATAAAGTCGTAAATCAGCCTTGCTGCTAATGTGATGGCCTAATTTTTTAAAGGAACGCTAAGGCGTTTTATCTGCTTGTATATGGCCTAAGCGAAACAAAATTAGATTGTATGTGGCCTAAACAAAACAAAATTATTATTTTTTTCTTTCTGGACAAAAAGATTAAGGGCACCACTCTTTGTAAACAACAATAAAAGACATATATTTTCATTTCTTAACATTTTTAAAATGGATAAAAATTTACTAATCCAAAGTCAAATGTACAAAGACATTGGCTTTGTTCAGAATGAAATACTACATTAGCATACTTCTTACGGCATACATTTCCTGCACTGTATAGATCCTTTTTAAAATTGATAAACATTTCCAAAAAATAGTATGATACAGTTCTAAATGAATTCAATTGTACACAATGATAAATGTAAAAATGAAAAATAAAAATCCTAATTTTATAGAAAATAACTTTTTTTTTCCAGGTTGTTTTCTTTTATTTTAAATTGTAGTCAAAACTCTTTAAAATTATCTCTTAAACTAACTACTCGGCTGTTATTTTAAGTATTACGACAAAGTATAGTAATTCACATTTTGTATACAGAAAAATTACTGTATTTTTACACAGCATTTTTCTGTTTTATGAAATTACAAACAAATGTATATAAAATTACAAAAATAATCTGTAATTAATACAATAACAAAACCGTTAGATGATAAAAAAGTCAAATGACTGGCAGCAACAGCTGCCAAACAAAAACCATAAAATTAAAGTAAAATCTCCTTATTTAAATAAATGGACAACACTGTTGATTTACAGGTATTTCCTAAATAAATAATGACAATTACAAATTTGGGGGTGATTTGACCCTTTAAATCTTGCCAATATGATCAAATATTCAAGAAGCAGATCAAAAAAAAATGCAGCTGATATTATTCCCTGTTCATTTGTGACATTGGAAATAGTTAGTTTAATCAAGCATATTGCATTTTGTGATACAGTACCCGATCAGTGTCAAAAATTGTAAGTAGAAGATAAAATACTCTTAAAACAGTGTGAATATTGTTCCTAAAGCTTCTGATAGCCAATCAACTCTTGCTGAAGTTAGCCAGGTGAAGCACAAAAGCTTTTCAGTACCATTTCTAGTGATAGCCTAAAGGCATGTTTGTTCTAGTTAAAGGGCTTCAATTAAATTACCCAGCTTTCCTCTCTGTTAAGTCCTAATGCTGCTGTAAGTTAGCCGTGGTGTCTCCACAAATCCCGCAGGGCACCAGCATATCCTCTCAACTTTACATCCTTATTAGAGGAGTGTCCTCATTAATGGACATTAGGCTTTCAGAGGAAGCATTTTGGTGCAATAAAGATGTGTGTAATGATGGAGATCTTGGCAGTTAGCAAAAAGCTGCTTACTATTAAAGCAGTGAGTGTGACTCATTACAGTCACACTCACTGGCTTCTCCATTAGAGACAACATTTGAAGTGGTTTTGATGGCACGGATATGCAACCTATTTTGCACAAAACAAAGTTGTAGTAAACCTCAATATTAGCTTCATTATATTAACTCCAAGGGGGCCTCGTATAAAACAAACTAAGCAAAGCTAAACAAAGCAAGACATTTCCTATTTCTATGTGGTTTCTAACCTGGTCATGATGTAATACATAAGAATATTTCTAGTTATTATATATATATATATATATATATATATATATATATATTTTTTCAAGTAGAAAATGTAAGTTTAAAAAAAAAAAAGATCACACTCTTTTTACATAATTTTACAGAACAAAAAATAAATAAGACAGTGGCAGTGGTCAAACTGAAATATAATATATATATATATATATATAAATATATATATATATATATATATATATATATATATATATACTATATATATATATATTATTCTTTTGTAGAGTAGATGACAGTAAATCATAAGGGAATGTGATCAGTTTTTACAGTCTCTCAGTGTTGTAACAAGCTTACTATTACTGTTGTTGTAAACAGTGGGGTCCAAAAGTTTGAGACCACTTATTGAGACTCTTTATTTGCTTCTTTTCTTTTCACATTTATAAAACTCTTTGTGTTGATTTCCAAGTTTCCATTTGTAGTGTACAAAGTAACTACTGTTATTATCCCTATTGGCAATGTTAATATTTTTGGCTACTAATAAATTGCCGTTTTTTTCCCTAATTTGTAAGTCAAATAATAACATCTGATGAATGAATAAATTTAAATCAGTGACTGTCAGTAAAGTTTCAATGTTTAAGTTACCATAGTACAGCTGGCATTGCTTAAATAAATAGAGAAATGTACCCTGAAAGCACATTGGCATTCAGTGAAAGAGACCTCTCTTTTAAAATATAGTTGGCATGGCAATAAATGATGTCTTTTACCATTTAGTGCCATGCCTCTAATTAAATTGTTTTGTAATGCAAATTACTATATTAGGGCACTGGCTTTATGTTGCCCAGGGGTGCGTTACCCGTACAATGACGTTACTCACAGATTAACCACCATAGTACGATGCATTGTTATGGAAATGAACTAGCTAGTCACGACTGTTTCCCGAAACCATGGTACCTGTGTCACAGATCAATCGTTCAAACTACGTTGGTTTGAGCTGTCGTTCTTCTTCTTCTTCGATCTAATGCCTGACTGGAGCCATGAGCACATACCGCCACTTACAGTAATTTGGTTTTATTTTCTCTTTTCTTCGACTCGAATTACGCTTTCGAAATGACGTTACGTAAGAGTCAAGTAATAACGAATCATTCATTTGTTCTGCAATACATTATATACATATACACACACGGAGTTAAAAATGTGCTCTTTTCTGATCCCAATGTCTATAATTTTACAATTTCATAGAAATACCATTTCTTATTTATATTGATAGGCCTACAAAAGCAAAAAAAAAATATATATATGGGTTTTTAAAAAACTGTGATGTAATGTTGTGGACACCTGTTTCTTATTTTGCTCAATTTTTCCTATTAAAGTCTTCTTGCCATTCAGCCATGTATTAATAAAAATGACACGAAAACCCCAATTTTCAAAACATGAAATTGCAGTTCTTTTGGAGGAGATGAAAAATAATAAAGTACAGCTATTTTCAAAGCTGAAAAAATACTGCATTACAAATACAGACAAAAATAAAATCTGGGCAGAAATCACTCAAAAAATAAATGATGCTGGCTATGGATACGAACAAAGCCCAAAAGAAGTCAGGAGTAAGTGGAGGGACTTCGCAACCGTGACAAAGCAGAGGGCTGCGGCACATAAGAGGGAAGCAAACAAGACTGATGGGGTATCAATTCAGTTCCTCCTCTCCCTACAGAGGAAGAGAAAGTTTTGTCCATCCTGGGGCCTGTTGCATTGGAAGGATCCTTAAATGAACAAAAATAAAAAATACTTTTGCAAACAGTGTATATACTGTGTATGTGTGTGTGTATGTACAATAGGTATGTGTGTGTGTGTATATATATATATACATATATATATATATATATACACACACACACACACACACACACTCATTTGTAGAGAATATTCTATATTCTAATTCTGTAAAAACACTCACATATTTGATAGGTACATTTTTGTTACTTTATTTGGGTACATTCATTTAAAATACTGTGATTTGAGTGTTAAACATTTAATATAAGTGAAAACTTTTAACATACTGTTTTACCAATATTGTTATATGAGAAAAAAGCGTTTTTGTATGTTTTAAAATACTCATTTGACAAACTCACCTTTTCTTCGCACAAACGAAAAATGAAGGCTGCGTTCCAATCGGCATGATTAATGCTTTCAGAGGGCACTTCGAAGGGACAATAATTGTCAGGGCCATGCTGCTATATAGTTTCAAACTGAATTTGTGATAAATAAAAAAATATTTAAAGGTGAACTAGGTAAGATCTACGCACCGCAACTTTCTTCCAAATCACTCAAAGTGGATGGTGAAATCTTCGAAAGAAATAGGGCATTGGTTCGATAACTCTGAATAGAACACAGCCCAGTCGCTCCAAAAACAAAAACTTTCAAACCACAAACCAAAAACTAACTTGAACTATAACCACAGGTGAAGAGCTGTCGTTCTAACGACACAAGTTTGCGATGCAGTTTGCGAATGTTCATTTGAACTATGGTTTCGGGAAACACCGAATCGTTGAACTACGTTAACGACGGAACTTGCGACCATAGTTGGCTAACGATGCTTTAAAAAAACTCACATCCAATCAGTGGGACACCAAGCCATTTAGAGCTTGGTTTCCCAAAGCACTATGTAGAATTGTTGCATGCAAGTAGCACTTAATTCCTATAGCATATTTGCCAAAAGCATTGTTATCTAAGTAACACAGAAAAATGTGTGTAAATTAATAAAATCCTCTGACCACTCGTAAGTCCAATTGCAGTTTAAATGGGCATTTCCACTTGCAAAATCAGATACAACAAAATAATAATAATAATAATTTGAAAAACTGAAAAATTTGACAAACAAAATTCCAAACTGTGTGTTGCATTTGTGGATTAATTTTGAAACATAAGGGTTCCTCTTCAGTCACTAGCAGGGATGTTAGTCAAGAGCCAAAGAGTCATGCCTTACTACCAAATGTATTTTAGAAAAGAGTCTGTCTTCATCTAAATGAATGGCTCATACAGTGGAGCCTCTTATTACACTCCCTTAGCTCAGGCACTGACAGCACAATAATGACAGACAGTGATTTAGATCATTTACAGCAATTACAGTGATAAATATTCAGCCTTTTCACACTAAGCTTTCCTGGGAGAAATACTGAGGAAATGATCAATAGGAAAAAGCATGGCTCTTTAGTAACAAAATATTCATGAAGAGGAAAGGGCAGGATGTGATACAAAACTAAACCCTATCAAAACTAAACCTTCCACAATATGTCCTAACATCTACAAAAGGTGTCCATTTTTAATACAGGTGTCCATTTTTAATACTCAGACCACGAACATCGGGGAAGCTATTTTAAAAATAATTAAGGTGACAGCATCAAACTAAAAACAGAATTATGTAATTTCTGCACCACTAGTGCCACTGAATGAAACCGCAAAAATATTTCGGAAAATGCCCCCACCCTGTCAACCGCTGATCGAACAACAGATTCTCTCACCCCAGATCACACTATTGGATGAGTAGGTGCTGATGTGTAGAACTAAATGAGTAGCTTAAAAAAAATAGGGGAATTTCCAAGCGACTCTGAGACAGTATTTACAGTTTAATAAAAATTAACCATAGAATGCTCACTTAAAGTGATAGTGCACAAAAAGAAATAAAAATTCTGTCATTATTTAATCACCCTCAAGTTGTTCCAAATCTGCATGAGTTTCTTTCTTCTGTGAAACATAAAAGGTATTTTGAAGAATGCAGGTAACCAAAAAGTTTCTGGTCCCATTGACTTGTTTTTTTCCTCCACACTATGGAAGCCAATGGGGACCACCAACTGCTTGGATACCCACATTCTTAAAGGGGTCACCGAATGCTACATGCACTTTTACAAGGTGTTTGAACTGAAATGTGTGTTTGCAGTGTGTGTACACATCCACTCTATCAGTGTTAATTTTAACAGCAAATTTTGATTCAGTTTTAGTCATAGTCTTTTGGCTAAAAATGGCATTTAGTTTTAGTCATATTTTAGTCTAATGAATTGTTTTTAGTATTAGTCGACTAAATCTACAGTAAATTTAGTCGGCTAAAATCTAAAAAGTTTAGTTACAGTGTAATCCATTTATTAAGCATTTCTCTAAAATTTCCGAACTCATTATATAGCTTTGATGTTAAGGTTTTATTATGATAGACATAGATTTTACTGCAGTGACACACAACATGCCTTTATGTTAAAATGAAATAAAACCACTTCTCATCAAGAACAAGAACATGGTCTTCTTATTAATAAAATACGAATGGTTATACAGGCTAATTATGCATTCTTTATAGCAACTTGTTTACCATATTCTTCATTCTTTCAAGCAGACATTTATTTCTATAAATAAATTTACATTAATCTTTAGGGCTACTAAAGTTTTTCAGTCATGAACAGTGAGTGATTTTCTGTCTTTCTTTTGTTGCTTGATCAATGACTCGGACAATAGCAAATAAATTACTCCCCTCTCCCTAATTTCACTTAAAGGGTTAGTTCACCCAAATATTAAAATTATGTCATTAATGACTCACCCTCATGTGATGTAGTCAACTGTGTTTATGTGAATACGACAATTCGATATAATTTTGTGTGTAATTCTCCATTCATGCAATGTGAAAGAGTACTCACGCGCTGTGAGACGCGCTCTCTGTGTGTATGCTTCAGTGTATGCGCTCTGAAAATCTGAACCGAAATTAGTTCTCTCTTGCGTTGTCAGATTTATCTATATGCAGTGCTAGAATTGAAGGGGGGCTGGGGGGATCCGGGACCCCCCATAAGGCATTAGGGACCTCAGATATTTTTATTTGAGTAAAAATTATAATGACATATGTGATTAAATTCATGCAATGGATATGTAAAATTTCTAAAATTAATTACTCTTTAAATTTTAAACGCTCCGCCCCATGTCTGAAGACCGCTAAACTCTTTAAATTTTAAACTCACTCCTCCCCATGACTGAAGAAAAATAAAGTTACACTCTTTTTTTGTAAAGTTGCGTTTTTAAACTGATTTTTCTTTGGGATTGGAGAAAAATCATGTTCAAAAAGGCGGTGCGTGACGCTGTAATCCAAGCAATGATAGTAGTAGACTAGAGTGGGATGATTTTTTTCCTTTATAAGGTAGCCTAATTTTTTATTTTTACAATTTTTTGTAATGTATTAATTATCCCGGGCTGTAATAAAAAACAATTAGGCCTATAGCCTACTAATACTAGTACATTATTTGGTTCGAATAGACAATATTTTAGTAGGCTATAATAAATATGTGACTATGTTACAGCTCCCCTTTGAAGCTCTTGTGTTTTTCTCCTTTTCCATCTTTCAAATCCTATTCTGCTCACAGGTGATTGGAGATGAGTTTTGTTCCTGCTTTGTTGCAGTTTGCTGATTTTTGTAAAATAACTTATGTTTTGCTTTTTTTAGATAACAGGGTAGTTTCAGTTTAATATGTTGCAATTATTGGTAATAAATAATTGATAAATAATATTGATGATAAATAATAAAAAAAATATTGGGCTTGTTTTTGAAGCTTGCGGTTGCTTATTTGTCTCTTGGCAACAGTGAGCGCAGGATATCGTTAACATGACTGCTTGATTCGCGCCGTTCTGGTGAAGCTAACTTCAGCTAAAAAAATGGAGAATAATAAAACCTCCACTCGCAGTCGGGAAGAGGAAGCTTTTTACTGACTTTTTTGAGGCATAATTTTCTCTCTCTATATATATCTTTCCACTATATTTATAAACTCAATGTTGGGGCTTTTGTATTCCTTGAGTAAATTATTATTAGGCTTGGTTCTGGGGTGCTAGAGATCTCGATGAAAATGAGTGACAGCTTTTTAGTATTTATAAAGGGAGTGCTCATTGTGCGGTTTCTGTGCTATATATAATCCATTCAGAATTGTATAATACTTCTTTTTCACGCTGCTAAGACCAACGGCCACATACACACTGCAAAGTTTCGGGGATTACATCGGCATATAAATGCGGGATTCACCCTTGAAATAGCTATGACTGACATATTGATAGCCATAGTTAGTTCCTGAATAAAGCAGACTTTTGGACTGAAATAGTTGAATAGTCTGCTGACATACAAGATTCACTCATAACAGTCCCTTGCCGCCACCTACTGGACATAACTATGTAAACTGCACTGAAATCATTGAAAAATCCCCACAACACTAACACACAGACTGACAGCCAGTCTTGCCATAATTTATATATTTTTATACATTTTTAATATCTAATGAACTAGTTTCTTGCATTTAAACAAGCCTTTTGGAACAAACACTATTACCACAAAGTGTCAATCATCCAGCTGTTTTTAGGGAAAATAATAAATACTACATTGGTAAATAATGCTAGAATTATTCTGTTGGATGTACATTACTGTTCAAAAATCATTTCTGTTTACCAAGCCTGCATTGATTTGATCCAAAATACAGTAAAAACAGTAATATCATGATATATTATTACAATTTAAAATAATAATAATAATAATACAATAGTAAACCATTTTCAGCATCATTACTCTAGTCTTCAGTGTCACATGATCTTCAGAAATCATTCTAATACGCTGATTTGGTGCTCAAGAAACATTTCTGATTATTATCAATGTTGAAAACAGTTGTGTACAATTTTTTTCAGGATTCTGTAATTAATAGAAAGCTCAAAAGAACAACATTTATCTGAAATAGATATAATTTGTAACATTTGAGAATTGTTGACTTTTGAGAATCTCCTGGACATGCCTATGTTAAACTTATGAACTATTATAAAGACTATATCCTGTTTGCCCAGTTGTCTTGCACTCTTTGAATAATACCTACTCTCATCTCTATAGTATCATTCCAGCCTGATAGCATTTTTCTGAGACATTATGAAATAATTATTCCTGTATAGTATAATTATACTGCTGAATCTGAACCTAATACTTAAATACATCTATACTGCTGAATCTGAATCTGAGTCTGAAAGGCATCTGAATATTTTTTTACTGTTTTTGAGAAATTTCTATGTATTTTGATGTTACATGCTTTTACGGATCTTCAATCTAAAAAAATGTAGTCCCCAGGTATATTTGCCATAGTTGCCCTTTTGGGTCTGCTGCTTTGTCACCCTTTAAATCCAGTATTACTTGGAGTAAGCCATTTAAAAGAAGAATAGTAGCTTATCTCTCTTTATTATGTTATAAATATATCTCATATTATGATAAAACTTTTTGTGTATTTAAATTGAATATTGCGAGACTAACCCCCACCCCCACCAATTCAATTTGAGCACTGTCTATATGTCTGCTCTTCTCTTACTCCCACATATTGACATTTTTGAAAGTTTTATGAGACGTGCAGCAAGTGTATATTAGCTTATGTCCCGCTGGTTTATATGTATGCATCTAACCTAACTATGCAGCAGATTCGTTCTAAATGAATCTCTATCCCAAATCGTCCCTCCAGAACATTTTCGTCTCAACGCCGACCACATACATCATCCTCCCGGAGCTGTTTCCATGTACAACTGTTACAAGCTACATTAAAGTGATTATTACGTTTTGAATATGGATATTTTTCTTACAAAAACACATCGATCCTCTACAGGAGGACTTTGTTCAAACCCCAGAGCCGTGTGAGACACTTCTTATCAAAGTCATAACATGCTTAATTTAACACTGTCATTCCCACTAGATTTTACAAACATTCAGAGCTACAGACTGCTCTATAATCTCATATTTTTTTTAAAGTTTAATCCAGGTCTGTGGTTTTATACTGCTGTAATTTTTAAAGATTTCATATTATTGTAAGGTGAGCTTAAAGGGTACACTACTATGAAAATCACACAGCTTTAGTGTGACATCAATTAGAAAAAGTATAATTTCATAGATATTGTTAATGATAGTTCTTCATATTAAAATATCTTTATCTAAATTTTGTAATTTTAATAAATATTACATTAAATGTATTAAAAATTGTCACTGCTCCAATTAAGCTCAGTGTGCTCTCTTTAAGCTCTTCAACATTGAACATCTATGTAAATAAACATAGACAGACTTTAAATATTAACTGATGGTTGCCACTTTAAGTTAATCTTTATAAAATGATTAATAACATATTTTCACACATTTAAGGTCACAAAACCTAGACATAACTATAGTTTATGACTAAAGATGAAAGAGGCATGTCGTCCATTCAAAGAAGGAGCCTTTAGAAACCTGTCGTATCTGTCCAGGAAAAAAGCAACTAAAGGCTAGAATACAGAACACAACTTTTAAAATTTGAACAGATTTTTAAAACACCAGGCGTCATACACTTACCAATTTTGTAAATAGTCACAAAGAAAAAACTTGGCATCATACACTAAACGACTGAGGATCACACAGTACCAGACTTTAAATTCCTTGTTGCTTGGTTTTAGTGTTTTTAATTTAATTTTTACCTTGTTTTTTTTTTGTAATTTGGATTGACTTTGTACCTTCAAATAAAAAATGTTTCAAGAATTTTTAATAAAACATGAGGTGATCCTATATATATTAAATATATATAAACAAAACTCGCTGTTGAAGAACTCAAAACATGTATTTTCATTAGCATATTTCTACATAGCTAAAGATGTTCTATAATCAGTAGAGAACACACCTATAGATTTGATGTTAATATATATATGTAATATGCTTTGCACTTGCATTTTGTTGCTCTCTTGTTAGTTTTGATTGCTTCTACTGTCCTCCTTTGTAAGTCGCTTTGGATAAAAGCGTCTGCTAAATGACTAAATGTAAATGTAAATATATACTTTTAATTTATACTTTTAAAATGCATTATTAGAATAGATTACAGTGCTTCATTTTGCAGTAAAGTTAAACAGTTTGGTTAAGATAAGTATGTGTTTAGATGGCTGTGTTAATTGTTTTAAGAACAGTTACATTACTATGGAGAAAAGTGTCAAATCGATTACAGGGCTTAAAGTTCTCTGGCACCATGCCGGATTGCCGGCGTGCTGCATTTGGCTGCTGGGAAAAAAAGATAGTCGTCCTACATTTAAAAACACTTGTTGATATTAAGTTTGAGTTGATGAATTCGCCTACCAATGTATGAGAGGAACACAGCTTTCACTCTCAACCAAACTAATTACTAGCCAATCAGAACATGAGACGCACATAACAGTATCCAATTGCAGAGTCGCAGCTGATGAATGGAAAAGAAGCCTGGGTCTCAAGCGAGACACATTGAAAAAAGCTGCGAGGCGCAATGGTCAAAGATTTCCATCTAGCGTCATTTTTACATAGAAAAGCTACTGTATTTAAAAAAGCAGCGGAGCTTTGTAAACAGCTCAGAATGATCATGTCTTCTCCATAAGAACAATATGATTGCCAGAACAAATTTACCAGGATTTTTGAAAAGGTTCTGTTCACACATGATCTCTTAATGGTAATTTACCAGTAAAGACTGTATATGTGAAAGGGGCTAAACTCTTTCTCTGTATATGCGGTGAGTTTGGGTTGCTTAACATTCATCTGGGAAAACTCACTTGATTTGTAACGGAAATCATTTAAACCTATGCCAACAGAATACATCAACGAATTTCTAAATATGCGATTTATTGTACATTGCGATTTCAAAATAAAAGTTTCTAACTTTGCATGTGGCCAAATATTAAATTAATCACATGAAACATCACCAGGCCGTTGGCACCCTCTGCAGGTATTTGTTATAATACAGGCATATTACATTATGTATTTAACAGTGTTATTCAATAAAACCATGTATTTGGTATTGATACTTTATTTGAGGCCAATTATTATTGCCCCATCATTACTTTAATAATAATAATATGTTTAATTTATATAGCGCCTTTCACAAGTTCAAGGACACTGAACATGGTACACCAAAGCAAGAAATATTGATAACAAAGAAACAATTTCATTGGACATATGCCCAATACAGTTGCAAATAATGCAGTTGCATATATCACAGATTATGTAGTAAAGACATAGAAATAGAAAACAAAAAGGACAAATACACAATGTAAATTAGTGATAGTGTTGATTAAACAAATATGTTTTAAGTTTTGATTTGAATTCACTAAAAGAGGTGATTGTTCTGAGTGCCAGGGGAAGTGACTTCCAAAGTTTGGGTGCAGTGACGGAAAAGGACCTGCTGGCCATTGAAGATAGGCGGAACCTAGGTACACAAAGAAGTTCAGAATTAGAAGACCGGAGTGCGCAAGAAGGTATATAAGAAGAGAGTAGCTCGGAAATATAGGAGGGAGCCAGACCTTTGACTGCCTTAAAGGTGAGCAGAAGAATTTTGTATTGCACACTAATAGATACAGGCAACCAGTGAAGATTAAATAGAATAGGGATGATGTGAACAGATTGTTTTGTGGAAGTTAATAATCTGGCAGCAGAATTTTGAATGTACTGCAGATGAACAATAGAGTGAGCTGGTAAGCCAGAGAAAAGAGCGTTACAATAGTCAAGGCGAGTGGTAATAAATGCATGCAGTAATGATTCGGCATCTTTTCTACTGAGAAAAGGACAAAGATGGCAATTCGACATAGTTGAAAAAAAGCAGCTTTGAAGAGTTTGCTAATATGGTCATCCAAGGTCAGTGATGGGTCTAGAATGATACCTAAGTTTCTAACAGTAGCCGATGGAAAAATAGAAATAGCGTCAAGGTCAAAGCAAGAAACATTAATTTTATTTTTTATTAGAGATGGGGGACCAATTATTAACATTTCTGTTTTACTGAAGTTCAGACTAAGAAAATTAGAATGTAGCCAATCTTTTAACTCACTGACACATGAAGATAAGGATGCCATCGACTGGGTAGAATCTGGTTGACAAGCAGTATATATCAGGATGTCATCAGCATAACAGTGGTAGTTAAAACCATGGCGACTAATTATTTGGCCAAGAGGCTGATTGTAAAGGATGAATAATAATGATCCGAGAACTGAGCCCTGGGGAACTCCTTGTTTGAGCAAGACAGTAGGAGATTTGGAATTGTGCAGTGAGATGAAGTATTGCCTATCTGTGAGATATGAGAACCAGGATAATGCAGAACCTGAGATGCCAACTTCTGTAAGGTGAGAGAGTAATATCTTATGACAAATAGTATCAAAAGCTGAGCTAAGTTCAAGTAATAAAAGAATTGATAAACTGCATGAATCGCCAGAAAGTAATAGATCATTGACAACCTTTACTAGTGCAGTTTCCGTACTGTGCCGTGTGCGAAAACCAGACTGAAAAATATCAAAGAAATTGTTGTGAGCAAGAAATGACTGCAGCTGAGAGGCAACAGTCTTTTCCATGATTTTAGATACAAATGGCAGGTTAGAGATTGGACGGTAGTTGGATAGATTTACAGGACCAGATTCGTTTTTTTGAGAATAGGAGTAACAGCAGCAGTCTTGAGTGAGATAGGAACATTGGAAGAAATGAAAGACATGTTGATGAGGTGTGAGATTGGGGCAGAAAATAGAGGGATACAGTGTTTCAGGAGAAAAGTAGGTGCAGGGTCTAGTCAGCTTGAGGAATTTGATTTCTGTATTACATCAGCAATTAGAGATGGATTAATTAAGGCAGTCAATGATTGGGTAGACTGAGTTTGCTCACAATTAGAAATAGTCGGTTCCTTATCAAAAGTCCCACATAAAACATCCAACTTTCCCTGAAAGTGGTGCAAAAAAGTACAACACAAATTCAGATTCATGTTGGCTGATACTATGATTTTGTGCCTGGATTAGTTTGCTAATTATATTTACTTTATATATAAATATAGTCATATTAAAGCCTGTTTTTCACTTAGTTCTATTTGTATCACTAAAAAATATCACATTACTCACTTGTTACAATAATCAGTAGATTACTTGATTAGCAAAATAGTCATTAGGTTAGCACTAGATAAGTTAAAACATTTCAAAATACAACTGTATTGTTATACTTTTTGTGATTAAAATACAAATATTAATATTAATATTAATATATTAATATTAATAAAACATTGTCTCGTTCTAGTGAACCAAATATCTGTATTTTGTCTCACCTTGTGAACTAAGTGTATTGTCACACCCCTAGTGTCTATTAGCGTGATAAATAATAATAATCCAACAATATTACAAAACATCCATCATTCATCACAACAATAAAATATTCTTGAAAAAAATATATATAATTTTGAATAAGGAAAACGATAACTTTGCCATAGTATCCTTTCAAATGTTAAAGCTCCCACAGTCATTGCATTCTTTGCATGTGCTGCACTTCATTTGTACCATTTTGTTTTATTAGTTTATTTATTAGAATTTGAAAGATAATAACAATATTTATTGATAAGTGAGATCAAACAAAAAAAATTAAAAACCAAAATACCAGAAAAATTACTTTAAAGTCCTGGAATATTAACTAACACTATTTATACAAAACCTCTTGGACCATTTTAATGTTTTTGTCGTTGTTAATTTGAGTTGTGGTTAATTGAACTGAACTTTTGTCTTTGTATATTTCCTATTTTATATTAATTTCCTAGTATTTAATTTACCATTATTTCTTTTGAACAAAACAATTTCAGAAATTTTAATGTTTTAGATTGTAGGTCATCTATACCCTGTCAAGGACAAAGCTAACCAGCAAAACTTTGTTTATTTAAATGGAAAGTGATCTCATTTATCAGCAGTAAATGTATCGTCTGTATCATCCGTGCCACAAGGATGCACTGTTTTCTTTCAAATCAAAGCTAAATACATGTAGAAACAGCACATCCTTGTGGCGCAGATGATGAAGAAGAGCATACACAGCATACAGTGATATGGAGAGACAAAGAGGAGACCGTTGACAAAGGAATTGTTGAATAAAGTTTTTGTTTTCTTCGCTTATAAAAAGTGTTACCGTCATTTCATATAACCCAGATTGCACGTCTGATGGCAGATGGAGTATTCTGACGACGACTTTCATACCTTTTATGGACCTTGACACTGTAATTTACTTGGCAGTCTATGGGACATTCACAGGCCTCAAGGTTTTCAACCAAAATATCTTAAATTGTGTTCCGAAGACGAACGGAGCTTTTACTTGTTTAGAACGACATGGGGGTAAGTGATTAATGACAAAATATTCATTTTGGGGTGGAGTATCCCTTTAATTTTCTGTAAAGTTGCTTTGCAATGATTTGTATCGTAAAAAAACGTTATACAAATAAACTTGAATTGAAAACTTGTTAGCAAAAGCATCCTAAATGTTACATGTGTTTGCACCATATTGTAGTGAGTAACCTTTCTTGTTATTGCTGTTTCAAATATCCCACCATAATCTGTAGTCTGAGCCTGTAAAGGGCTAATGACAATGGCAGATACGTTACTAGTTAGTTTCAAGGAAACTCATTTTCTTTTTTTTTTGTTGTTCGCCATATAACCATTTATGTGTCTGCCCCCACAACCCCCAGCCCCCGTGAAAAAAAGTACAGGCTCAGGATTTTTTTATTATTTTTTTTTTTTGCTTTAATCCCTGCGATTATTATATTATCATATTAATAAAAGTGTAAATG
This sequence comes from Cyprinus carpio, assembly GCF_018340385.1. NCBI lineage: Eukaryota > Metazoa > Chordata > Actinopteri > Cypriniformes > Cyprinidae > Cyprinus > Cyprinus carpio. The sequence continues at coordinate 7,813,754 of NC_056586.1, forward strand.
TTGGTGAAATGTAACATTGTGGTGGTTTGGCAAAGGGGACACAGCGTCCGAAAATGCCCCCTACAACCACATAATGCAGATTCTGGCAAAAGCCAGGCAATTACAACATGATTTATGTCAAACTTTTGGGTAACAGAAACACTGCACAGTAGACTTCATCACATGGAGTCATAAGTATTCAATCTTTTCTCAGAATAAATAACCAAATACTGGCAGCAGTATCTCTGACCTACATTTAGCGGCATTCGAATAAGCCAGATTAGACTCTTCACCCGTGAAGGCAGAAGGAAAGACATTTTGAGACGCATCCAAAACTATATATTTTTTCAGTGATTAACCATTTTAATAGAATTTACACAAAGACTTCAGACTGAGAGATTATAGTTTTCATTTACATAACCATGAGTCCAAACCTGATTCAGAGAATATGAATAACTGTTGAGCTTTGAGAAAGGTTCTCAGATTTGTGATTACCTAAATATTATTTTAATCTTATCCATGTTATTTTATAGAAAGCTGTATTCAATTCTGTACCCACCACAGCTCTACAACAGCTGATTTGGCCATATATAGACACCTGGCATTTCCTGAAAGCATTAGATTGTGTGTTAACATAAACATGTCACAGACAAAGGCTTCATGAAATTAAACCTGAGAGGCACCAGGAAGCTTTCAGCCCATAATGTGCTTTCTCACTCTAAGTTTTAATAGCCAGGGAACATACAGTAAGTGATTTCAAAGTGTATGTATGAATTTTTAAATATGGTGCATGCAAGAGAATATGCAATCTTTACTGTACTCTTAAGCTAAAGCAGCAGGGCTGGCTACCGGTGTAGTTAACTAAGTTAATAATTTTGACCTTGTTCAGACTAAACTAGTTAATGTGTTCTCTCTCTGAGGGTAGCATGTTCTGAAAGACTTCACTGGTTTTATAGAATTATTCTGAATGCTGACTAGTTAAGTAATAATTCACCCAAAAGTGAAAATTCTGTCATCATTTACCTCCTCCTTCAAACGCAAATGAAGAGGTTGAGCATTCTTTTCCTCTTGTCTATAAAATGAGAGTTAATGGGGACGTATGCTATAAATCAGAAATGATGATTAAATGTATCATAAATGTAACTCAAGCCATAAAATAGCATTATATGAGGAACAGACAGAAATTGAAGTCACTGTTCACTAAACATTGTCCATTTTGCTCATCACTCGGCTTATAACAGAGTACCTGGTTGACAGAATGTAAAATTTTGTCAAGGAAGTACTTGCCAGTTTACCAGGAACCAGTGTGTTCATGTGATGACAATGTATATACTGTACACTATCAGGGCTGTCCAAACCTGTTCCTGGAGGCTACTGTCCTGCAGAGTTCAGCTCCAACCCTAATTAAACACATGAACTAGCTAATCAAGGTCTTCAGACGCACTAGAAACATCTAGTTAAGTGTGTTAGAGTTGGTTGGAGCAAAAGTAAGACTGGACACCCCTGCACTACTGTACAGTGAATTGTCTTTTTCACAACTAAGATCATTACTTAAATAGCATCAAGCACTGGCTTAAAGTTCAAACACAAGCTGTACGTTTATCCACGCATTCTGCATTTTCACTGCGTCTAAGAACAGGTTAAATCTGTGTTCAACTGCATCCTCTTCAGCCCAGGCTCTAGTCCCCAGCATCTGAAGACACAGGATGTGCGGCCCAGGAACAAAGAGCATGGGTGGGATCGAGGCAGGTGGGGGTTGACTGCGGGAGGAAGCGGAAAGGATAGATGACAGGCGCTCTCTGTTTAGCACGCTAAGCATGACTGCCATGCTTGCTTCTGTCGGTCTTACGCACGTAAGTCTTCATTGACTATATGGACATCAGTATCCATTCCCTCAAGGAGGAAAGTGTAGAAAACGCTTGCACACCATCCTAACAATACAGACTGACCACGGTCCATGAATAAATAGACTAGCATGTTTTCAGGTCTACAGCACAGCAAGAAGCTGTCTCACACTATTTGGCACTTTGTACTGCCTCGCTTGTCTTGACCTTCTCGACTGTAACATTAATAATAGCCTACTGAAAAACTGCTAAATTTATTTTAATTCCAAAAATTCACTTTTAACTCTAAAAACTAATTTTAATGAACTAATTTAATTGATCAAAAATGTAATGTTGAATTGTCTCTCACATTTTGCATGCAACCTGGTTGCTGAAAAATAAAATAAAATAAAAAAATAAAATGGACCCTTTTTGCATCATGGTGGACAGGCAGATAAATCAATTTTATTGCATTTTGGCAATTTGTACACAGGTTGTTGTATTTTTCAAATATAAATATTATATATGTATATACAAAAATGCTAATTCTTGAATCTATATACACACACTCTGAAAATTATTTTTGTAATTGTAAATAAACACACATACACACAGTTGAATAATTAAACAAATAAAATTGTAAACAACCTTCTGACGTCCTGAAATTGATAATTAACATTTTCTGAAGGTTAAGTACCTCGCTGATCACTGCTGAAAAAGAAAATGACTTTTTATTTTTGTTTCAGACCCTATTTTGTGCCCTGTTCCTGGATAATGTCATTTACATCATTCTTTGCAGGTAAATCGAAGTTGCCACAGCTGAGAGAGAGATCAGCAGATCAAGACGATCACTGATTAACCTCTGCTTTAGTGAGTTGTGCTCATTAAAATAGCTAATCAGATTTTAAAGAAGAGAAAGCCATTCTCTCGCGGCCCATGAAAAAAGAGAACAACAGGACAAAAGACAGGGGAAGACAACCAGTTTATTGGCAGCTGCTTGAGACTATCTTGCTGTGGCAATAGATTTTGCTCACGGTTATGTCAGAGGCTTTCAGGCCGAATCAATAAATGAAGTCAGTGCTCTTAACAAACAGCTGTCGTGCCCGTTCAGATGGTGGGCTGAGAGCGAAGCCTCTCCCCTCGCCACCTCCACTCATTCATAGGCAAACAACTCCCATCCTTTATATCAAGTGAATGGAGGTGCTTATGCTAATCATCAAATAAAATGTATTTATTAGTGCATCTAAAATCTGCAATTTAATCTGGAAGTAAAACATGGACTGAAATGATATACGATGTACACTATAAAAAACTGGCAGCTGTGATTGCTAGAGTTTTACTGTAACAAACAGAGATTACAGACTGTGATTGTTAATGGTACATTTTAAAGGGGTCATTCACCCAAAACTGAACATTCTGTCATCATTTACCTGCCCAGTAAATGATTCCAAACCTGTATGAATTTCTTTCTTCTGCTGAACACAAAAGATATTTTGAAGAATGAGGGTAACCAAAAATTAGATGGTAGCCACTGAGTTTCATCTTATGGAAAAAGTACTATGGAAGTCAATGGCTACCGTCAACTAATTACCAGATTCTTCTAAATATCTTCTTCTGTGCTTAATAAAATAAGTTTTAATTTGTTTTGGTAAGTGCATGTTTTGTCTTATTAGCTGTAAATTATAACTTTTTTTTTTTTTTTTTTGTATTTTATATTGCATATATCCTAAAAACCTAAACCACAAATTTTAACAATATACTAAACAACTAAACAATTAAACATTCAAAACACTTTAACAGTTCAAAATATCAAATAAAGCTAAAAATAACACATTAATAATTCTTGCAATTCTTCTTTTTTACTTTTTGGTAATTACATGTTTTGTCTTAAGACAATAGTTGTAAATTATAAATAAGAAGTATACTTTTTTTTACAAATTATATATTTTACTACATTTACACGTCTTGTTAAATAATTTTTAACCAAAGGATAATTTATAGTACAGTTAATTACATAACAGGGAGTTTTAACATCGTTTTCAGTTCAAATTACTAATATTAATTCCACCATACATTACATAACATTTTAATGTAAAGACTTGACGTTTAGCTCGTGTCCAACACGAAACACACCTGAATTCTGGGAGCAAGACCTGTGTGCAATATGTTTGTGTTTCAGCTGAGGGAAAAGCACACAGACCACAAACTTGATGTTTCCTGGCATATGACGAATTTAATGGCTTCCTCATGTCATGCAGGTCAAAAGATCAATGGAATATATCCAGCAGTTTGACACATTTGATGATAAATTTGTGTCAGTCATTCTGTTGTGTCTGAAGACTGTTCACAGGCAGTAAGGCATTGCCTGTCTGACACTGTTGTGTGACAAAATACTAAATGGTGTGTTTTTTGTTGCATTGATTGTGCTTACAACTTTATGACTGAATGAACTTAGGGATTGTTATTTAAGCAATAAAAACCTTTGAAAATGTATTACTACACCCACTGTAAACATTTCTATTTGTGAGCTTTGGTTAGGGGTGGATGAAATGCAGCTTTAAAGCTCAACTCCCAGCCTTCATGGAGAGAGCTGTCTGATATAATCAAATATCTGTTTGCTGCTTTTTTAATACAATTAATTTGTTTGTTAAGGCTTGAGTAGTCATGCCAAATATTAATTGTGATATGATATTTAAGATTAAGTCACTTATCAGGTACAATATAGGAGTTTAAGTGTTATTCGCCATGAAGAAGTGCAACATACAAAAATGACACCAACAAAAGCATTATAGGTTTAAAGACGTGCCATCTATTATTGGATTATATATAAATTGAATTTGCTTACAGCTGCCTCTTAATGGATCACGCACAACTCATCCTAGACACTGAAACTGTGATTCAAGTGGCCATACGCATCAAGGGAGATTCAGATTGGCAGGAGAATTCAGAAGGTACTGAAGAGCTCTGTGATAATCACACAAAAACGCTAAACGCAAAAGCATAAAAATCATTCAAAATGAACAATGGATCACACTGAACACTTAATAGATTGTAAGTGTGGGCAGCACAAGTAGGACGCCAATCCTGAAATCACTGCACAGTAGATCCATAACAGAACAATTGTAGGCTTTTGAACTAAAAAGCACTTTAAGTAACGATAAACCATTAAAAACTATAAAGATTTTAAACTTACTTCACCGGAAACTCAGAAATCAACTCTGAATTTTAAAAAGCACATCAGTGCTGATAACCTGATACCATCGTAAATCAGATTAAGTGTGAAAAAATGAATTTTTATTTTTGCAAAAAAAATGTGATCATACCAAAACTTCAACTGCCAGTCAGGCCTGAGGCCTAGTATAATAGGGTGTCAGTTCAAAAGTAAAACAGGGCTGATAATGTAAGTCCATTGATTTTTAGTGGGTTGTAAGAACTTCATGAAACCTTTAAAAGAGCACAAGCAAATTTAATTCTTTCATGAACATGATTTAGTTCATACAGTGCTTGGCTCTTACTGTCAAAGAATTGACATACTGTATAGGGACATTGGTGACTTCACATGCCTTTTGTTGATGGGTTCATGGGCCTTCCATTTCTACATTATGATGTGATTAACTCTTATTTTCTTTCTTTCTTTGTCAGTTTTAATATAGGGACTGTAAATAGGTCATCCTGGTTACTCCAACATTGGCCTCTAGCCAGTAACACATCATTAGGATCTCAGCATTAGGTGACCTATCAAGGTGAACTCAAACAAAGCAAGTACTGTATGAATAAATATGCGAAAAATAACAAGCATAATTCCTAACTTGGGGTTCACAACGATTCATATAGGACATGTTCACTCATTATACATTAACAAATTTATTACTGATTTGTACAACTTGAAATGTATTGGTATACTAATCATTTTTAAAAAGTGGAACGACCTTGTCCTTCATTTAAAGTGCATTACACAAATATCATAATAAACATCAAAGGGATAGCTCACCCAATAATTCAAATTAAAAAGTTGACAAAACTTTTTTTATCTTAAGTGAAAATTCTACTTTCATATTATAGTTAATTTAGCTTTTGTTTATGGTAAAATTGAGCTGTAAAAGACAAAAATTCTTAACCTAAATTAAGTAACATTTCGGCTTATGTCTAAAAAAAATATAAAATAAGAGTGTATGGTCTTTAATTGCTTTTTTTCTTTGGGAAAAGAAATATATATTTTTGATTAATATTAAATCAAAATGTAAGGTACCACGAAATAAATATAATTTGAAGAAGAAAAATACTCATACTAATAAAATTAATTTGGCTGTAACAAATCAGAGTATTTTTTAATTATTATTTTTATCATTATACTCTGTATTACTGTTAGTTTGATATGTAACACAGCTAATGCTAACTGATTGAACTTTACTGTAAAGTATTAACAGAAAATGTTGTCTTAGTAATATCTTATAAAGAAATGGTGTAAACAGAAATAATAACAGAGAAAAGTCATTTTTGATGAGTAAATGCTCATGTATATATTTGATGAGGAATGGAAGATGCACTTCTTGCAAATATATTACTGTAGGTTTTGTCATGAGAAGATCCAGATGGCTCGTCATCTAAAGCATAGTGCACACAAAACAGGCTGTGCTTTCTCAAAATGCCAAGCTCCAATCTGTTGGGGTTTAGAGCTTACAGGTATTTACCAGTCTGCCATGAAAAATAATGTCATAACCAAGAATTCCTAATCTGTCACAATAAGCACTTTCAAGAAGGACTAATCACTGTCATTTCCAACTGTTGCGAGAGTCATGTCATTACATCTTTGAAAGATGTTTAAGAATTGTTAGCAAATAAACAAGATATTATTGAGCACAGCTATTCCACTGTTCTCTGAGATTTACATGTTTATGTGTATCACATTACTTCTAGGGATGGGCCGATCTGATACGCTATCATATCAGTCCAATCTGGACCTTTTTTCGGTCTGATGGGACCGATCCAATACGGTTCTGTACATTATGGTTGTTAGCTTAAAAAAATAAAAAAATAAAAAAAAGGGAAACAGTGAATTCGTACAAAGTGAATCATACAAAAATGTACAATAAGAAAAAGAAAAAAAGCATGAAGGTTCACCTCTAACCCCACCCTAAACATAACCATCACTGAAGCATAAGCAGAAAACATACAAATGAGATTGTATGAATTCATACAGTAAAAATTTGCCACCTAATTCACTAATTATGAACTGTCGTGAGATTGTGTCTGTCACGTCGTTCATTATTCAGCATTCAAGCAGCATATTGCGATCAATTACAAGTCAGCACAGTAAAACTCTCTCCAAGATGTTCCAACATTCCCATTCTCTCTTGCTTAAGCTGACCATAAAGGCCTGTGCTTTTTTTTTAAATGGAATGTATTTTGCTGGAGTTCATTGGTGATTCTGAATGGTGAAGTACTCATAATCGGGTGTCTGTTAGATGAGAGAACAAAATGACACTCTCATTATGGAACAAGGTTCCATGTGACTATAAGTGATGCTGCTTTAAAAGTGAATCGTGCCCAGAATATGATTAAGCACTTTTGTGACACTCTGCATTGGAACATTTCATATCGTTGCAATCAAAGATAATTAAAACTTTGGACTATGTATTTGTTATATCATGTCTTTTGTCTTATTAAAAGATCTGCACGATACATTCTATAGAAACACTTATAGTGTGTGTATATATATTTATGTAGAAATAACTATCAAGAAAGCAATGTTTTAGTGTCACAAATATAAAGAAAGTCGTAAGGATTTGAAACAAAATGTGTAAAAAATATTAACAAAATTATGTCAGAATTTTCATTTTCGTGAAATATTCATTAAAGTGGGTAATTATTGACCAGAATAAACAGTAATATGCTTAAAAATATATAATAAAAATAAGGGGCACTAGCTCAATGATAAGACGCATGGTAACAAAGTGTCTCTTTAAGAAAGAGCGATATTTGAACCTTTTTTTTCCCCACCATGAAGAACTAAAGTTTTCACGGATGCTAAAGGTTCTTCAAGGAACCATAGATGCTCATAAAGAACCTTTACTTTTAAGGGTGTAGATGATTTTGAAGAGTGAGCTGTTCAATCATGTCATAAAGCTGTGTGTGTTGAGCGCTGAACTGATTCACAGTCCTGCTGAGAGTTTTGAATGTCCTGGTCAAATGTGCTCTTGTGTGAAATGTCAAATATCAATGGAAATGCCGCTATGCCAAAGCAGTGTGATGCCAAAGCCTCCACCACCCTCTAAAGCCTTCCTAGAGAGAACTGAAGCAAATGAATACCAGATTAAACAAACGGGATATATTTACGCAGGGGTTCCTGATGGCTTGCAGGTCTGTTTCTCATCGGGTCACATAGAGGAGGGGATAAAAAAAAAATGCAACTATCCATATAGGCTAGCTAATTGTCCATTTAGCACACTGTTTGTAGTGCAGCATGTGCTGAGGGCAGGGTCAAATCCAGCCTGTGTCCCACTCTCTCCCTTCACTTTCCTGTCCTGTGTTTTCAACTGACCTAAATACAGTTTAAATGATGAACTTATGCTGAAGACCTCGGACATCTCATCCATTTACTTAAACTTAATGCGCACTGGGATGCAATACTGACTGAGCCACTGTGATGCAAATGATCAATTACACCTAGAACATAAGCTACAGAATAATAATAACAACAATAAAAATGCAAATGTTTTCTCGAACCAGATAGTCCATCTGAAACACACGGCTTACCTCGTGCCTTTATCACCCATCGCGAGGATCTGCGTGCGACAGAAACTCTTCTGCTGTGGGAACAAGATGAGAGAGGGTTGCCGAGAAAAGAGAGGGAGATGGAGCTGAGCGCAGGAAAAAGAAAGATGAAGAGGCAGGCTGAAAGAAAGAGAATTTACTACGCTGCGTTATAGAGAGCCGCTGTCACTTAAGCAGCTCTCCTCGCGGTTTGAGCGCTTTCCAGATGAATCCAATTACAGGAGCATCTCCACAGCCGCTTGCCAACAGACAAACCCCGCGCTGCCGACATAAAACAAGCAGAAGCCGGTGATTCCTCGCTGCTTTCCTGCGCCGCTCGGCTTTAGGGGTCCTTCAGGTGGGAATGTAATGAATAGTAAACGCAGTTTGAAAAATCCTACGGCTTAAGAAGCTTCCGTTTGCTATCCACACTATCTAGCAGAGCTCTTCCGCCGTCTCTCTCTCTCCCCTCCTCTCTGGATGTGTGTGTGAGGGTATGTGTGCGGGTGCTGAGGTGAGTGGGTGATGATATTCTCCAAAGCGGAGCAGATTTCTCAGCTCGCCATCATCGCGCAGAGGCTGTGAAAGCAGCGCGCGCACTGTCGGGCGAAGCCTTATTTACGTCTTGACATTGACATCATTTATTTAAAGAGGTGTCACATTACAGTTCTAAACTCCCAAAGCAATAAAATCAATCCTGGCTTGGATAAAACATATCAATCAGCCATCATCTGGGTTTAAGATGATTTTATTAACTGAAAAGCATCCCTGATATTTTAGTATTTCTAGCATGTATCAGATAGATATATATATATTAATATATATATATATATATATATATATATATATATATATATATATATATATATATAAAGTCACTGCAGAGAATTCCAAGAAATAAACATCAAGATGCTTATTAATGATACTGTACTTAAAAACCACAAAAAATAAGACATGACAGCAATAACCATAGTACATTACGTAACTGCTTCAAACTGTAATGACAAAACATGTGACGTTTTAAAATACATTCATGAATGTTCTCACAAACAGGATACAGAATTGGTGTCCCATTACTTTTTAATAGACACAAATAAAAGTTTTAACCTAAAATCCCAGGATGAAAAAATGCTAGTACATCAAGCATTCATTAAAGTTACTATAAAAAAATAAATAAATTAAAACAAATGAAAATAAAAACTCTTCATTTTATGGGAAATACAAGCTTATCACAACTAAAAACGAACATTTTGGTTTCAATCTAGCTAAAATCTATACAGAGTGACAGATTTCCAATCCTGTTACAGTATTTACAACCATGTTACCCATTCTGGGATTATTATTTAATTTTATTTAATAAATGAATTTTATTTTTAATATTTAAATTTTAACAATCATTTAATGTAGAAAACAACAAAATTACTTAAATTAAGGTTTAAAACTATATCATGACAGGACCTACCCTATTCATGGAAAGTTCCTGTTAAGAACAAAGATAAGCATGGACTAATACCTATTTGCTCTTTTTTTATTATTATTATTTCCTATGTAAACAACAGACTTTATCATCAAATTCACTTTTGGTCCTTACTCTGCAGTTTTGCTTGGTATATTTCTTTTCTGGTCACATAAAACAAAGACAATATGTATAACAGTTCAAAAAAAAAAAAAAAAAAAAAACATTACACAAATGAATGTTGTTAACCGATATACAGCTGGTCCCTTGATAATTGTGCTACTTTAAGAACAATCCACATTTGGAAAGGCAGAGTTTTGCTCAGTAACAATATGATTAAAAAAGAAAATGCATCCTTTCCTCTAAAAATAGAACAGCACTTTTACGGTCAAATAAATCTAACCTCAAATCTGTTGCTCCATGTAGTGCCACCTGTATGCATGAAGAAATTTGCTGTTGAAACTAATTGTACATCAATTATTTAATGTAAACCAAAATGTCTAATAGTTTTTGTTTCTTTTTTTTTTTCTTGTCAAAAAGATGTTTTTCTGTTACTTAATATCATGAAGTGGCTTTGATTTACTTAACCAGAGCATTTCAAGAAGATCATGAAAAACATTCCAAGGTCTGTTTAGCAAACCTTTAAACATATTTAAAATATTTTTTTTGTATCTTTTTATGAAAATTAAGATTTTCTAATTCTCATTATTGCATGGGGAAAAATCTCACTTGTTACCATAATACAAACATATAAAACAAATATATTTTATATGTATTTTTAACATTTAAAGTTTTAATCATGATAGAATTTGTTGTACTGACTTTATGCTAATATTAATCTAAAATAATTAAAATATAATTTCTTATAAATGTAACTTTTATAACAAAATTTATAATCTTATAAATATACATTTTTATTTTGATTTTGTGCTGATCTGGACATGTTCTTTTTACTGACATTCACTCTTTTCTATATTTCATTAAGTTACAATACTGTGGCACACACGTCATCATAGCAACTAGCACATATGGCTTTAAGTTAATAAATATTCTAGACTCTATATTACATCTCCGTGGTCCAACGGCTGACAAGCATAAGATGGGCGTTTAGACTGCCCCATCTAACCTATAATTAACATGCAAACGAACACAGCAGATCAAATCACGTGCATTAGCTGGACTCGTGCGATCTCTGATGACAGTAATGAGGGTCTTCAAAGTCAGTCAGAGCGGTGCGCTGTGCTTCTCATCAGACACAGGGCCCTTTTAAATGCTAATCTGAGCGCAGTTTAGCAGTGAGCATACTGGGTCTCTATGGCAGCACTAAAGAGTGTGGTGGAGAGCAAGGCCTCCTCTCATTCATTTTTAAAACACTCAAGTCCCTTTTTATAATAAATTACTGGAGTCAGTCCAGTAGAACTGAGCACTGAGGCAGTGATTAACAACATACAGTGGGGTCTAAATATCTCAGACCACTAGTGAAAATACTGCATTTAGCTTTTTTCTAAATTAATAAATTATTTTTTTATTATTATTACAAATGATTGGCTTAACAATTTGAGTGAAAATCTAAATTTAAAAATCAACAAACAGAATATTTGGTGTGTCGGTCTCCCTTTTCTTTTAATGACAGCAGCACTCAAGCAACATGGGATCATCCCGTTTGAGCAAAACCTTAAGATTGCTGTTCAGAATGGGATATTAAAGGGTTACTCCATCCCAAAATGAAAATTTTGTCATTAATCACTTACCCCCATGTCGTTGCAAACCCGTAAAAGCTTCGTTCGTTAAGGCCCAGGAAAGTATGAAAAGCATCATCAGAATAGTCCATCTGCCATCAGTGATTCAACCGTAACGTTATGAAGCGACGAGAATACTTTTTGTACATGAAGAAAACAAAAATAACAACTTTATTCAACAATTCCTCTCTGACACAGAAGAGCGTACGCCATCTGCATACTGCTCAGATTTGTCAAAATGGCGCTACGCTGATTTGGAGAGACACAGAGGAGAGGAATTGTTGAATAAAGTCATTATTTTTGTTTTTCTTCGTGTACAAAAGTATTCTCGTCACTTCATAATGTTAAAGGTTGAATCACTGATGGCAGATGGACTATTCTGACGATGTTTTTAATACTTTCCTGGACCTTGACACTGTTATTTATTTGGCAGTCTATGGGACAATCTCAAGCCTCCCTGTTTTCATCCAAAATATCTGAAATTGTGTTCCGAAGACGAACAAAGCTTTTACAGGTTTGGAACGACATGTGGGTAAGTGATTAATGACAAAATTTTCATTTTGGGATGGAGTATCCCTTTAATTATTATCATAATGATGATGTCACAAATTTGCTTGAGTACATTTCATTAGTGATCTAGAAATGGATCAATATGATGATCAAATACATCATAATGGTCCCAAGATTTTTATCTAAGACATCTTGAAATATATACACTAGCATTCAAACGTTTGGGGTCAGTCTCTTCTGCTCACCAAGGCTGCGTTTAATTAATAAAAATAAAAAAATAAAATATATATATATATATATATATATATATATATATATATATATATATATATATAAAATTCATTTATAAATAATAATAAAATATTATTACAATTTGAAATAACAGTTTTCTATTTTTATTTATTTTATTTTAAATGGTATTTATTCCTGTTATGCAAAGCTGAATTTTCAGCAGCCAATTACTGCAGTCTTCTGCTAATAAATATTTCTTATTGACAGTTTTGTGGAAGTACATTTTTTCAGGATTCTTTGATGAATAGAAAGTTCAAAAGAAAAGCACTTATCTTTTTCCATGTCACTTTTGATCAATTTGCTGAATATAAGCATTCATATCAAATATATATATACACTGACCCCACAATTTTGAACAATAATGCATATTTTTTTTAAATGTATAATATTTATATCTCATTTTATACTGCATTCAAGAATCAATGTCATTGTGTGACAATATACAATAGCCTTTACCAGGCATTCAAAATTGTGTGTCTACTCTGTGTTTTGGTCTCTAAAAATAGGACTGAGATGTGAATACGCTGGGTCGAGTTTCCACGTATTCAGAAATGTGTTGCTATGTCCTTTAAACAGGCTGAATCCATTTTGTTCATGTTTCCCTTTGATATCAAATCCCAGAGGCAGTGATATCTGGTGTATGTCAAGAGATCTCCGATTTTAAAGTTGCTGACAATTATAGTAAGAATCAAGCAACAGGAAGGCCTACAAACGCTTCGGCACGTTCTGCGTCAGTAATTCATGTGTAACAAGGTTTCAAAACAAAACCCAGACAGCTCCGCTCGACAGTCGCCAGACCCCTGTAGCATTAGCACATCTGTCTGCGTTTTGGATGACACCACCTCTTAGCAACAAAGACTGTCACAATACTACAGGTCTTGTTATTGACGAAGAGCAGCGTGTGAGCTTTTCCCAACAGGGCTGTGTTTTGGAGTGCATTTCCAGGAGTGACTTCAGTTGATAAGATGGAAAAAGGCAGCCCGTGTCTGCTCTCAGATATCACTCCAGAGCACAGCTCGACGGCTCTTGTCCACGCTCACCACATATTCACCTGACAACGACCAGGCCACAGCACTTATTGAAGCTCTGCAAAAAGAAATTTCATCTTAGAATACAATTCAAAGACAAAATTAAAGGAGATAATTCACAGCATCCCACCCCCAAAAAAATAGAAGAGTGTAATTGTTGACTCTAAAACCATAACCGTACAACTAATATGCTGTATTCCAACTATCCTAAAGCCACATTAAAAACTAAGATATAGCTTTGTGTAAAAAACACACATGAAATGCAAGTAAATTTTTGCTGAAAATCTTTCATGCAGAAGTTAGGATTCATTTATAGGCATAATGACTAATTTTTATATAACGGCTGACTGTACGTTATCCCTTATTTAAGAATGATTGCAGTAAATAAATCAGAAACAAAAGTTAATTAATCAACCTGGGGTGCATTTCCTATGAAAGCCCGTTCCGCCACTGAATAAAAAAAAAAAAAATCTTGCAATTCTGACTTTTTTTCTCAATTGCGAGTTTACATCACACAATTCTGAAAAGCCAAAATTGCAAGATATAAACTCACAATTGCTAGAAAAAAAGTCAAAATTATGAGTTTATATCTCGCAATTGCAATTAGAAACTTGAACATGAGCTAAATCTGTGTGCAACTTTTTCACCCTCACACAAAACTTACAATTCCTGTTGAAATGACTGGAATTTGTCCGTGAAAATTAAAAAATCAACTGTAAATTTGCATTATAATAGGTTTGTCAACCCAAATAGCCAATCAAATCACTGTACGTAGAAGCCTTGCTGCCATCAAGTTTTACTGAACTGTCACTGCTTAATACAACGAATCATTAGAGAATGAACTAGCTTGTCACGACTCTTTCCCGAAACCATTGTAACTTTGTTGCTCAACTGTCATTCAAACCACACTGGTTCGACAATATAAAACTGTAGTAAATGACATCACAATGGCGGTGGAGTATAAATTTGGTTTGAGTTTGAATTAATGTCAGATTATTGCGATAAATATTGGACAGATTTCTCCATTGGTTCGCTTAATTTTAAGATACTTGATTCCATTACAGGTTCTGTATTACATTCTGCCAGAGCTCTAGAGCACATTTGCACATGTGCACTATTCTGAGATTGTTTTTACACGTTAAAAGATGTAGAATGGAATTGTGGAATGACATACTGTATACAGGTTGTGCTGCCTGTTGGCTAGTCCACAAGAAACTGCTGTAGTTCCTAACACAATTCTGTTTGCAAAAGTTTGTTGGAACTATGGTTTTGGAAAACACAGAATCATTGAACTGTGTTGGTAATGACAAACTTGAAATCGTACAGTTTGCAATCGATACTTTTAGGAAATGCACCCCTGATTGGTTGTCCATGGTGGCCCATCCCTGTATTACCTGTGCATGTCAGGAAGCCGTTTTTCCAAGTTTCCTGTGTTCACATTCCATATGTAGACGGCACCGTCTGCAGAGCCAGCTGCCAGGAAACTGCCATCCGGACTGAAAGAGAGAGAAAACCGTCCATCGTGAGTGATGACTACAGACCGAACACATTACTCCGTGGTACTGATTCTCTCTTGTCATATAGATCCCTCGGGCAAGTAATCTGAAATATCAGGGACCTATACAAGCCATATCTGTTCAGTCTGTTCCTAAACCAAGTGAACAAGACTGCATTTTAAGGAAGAGCAGCTTTTTTAATTTCATGCTGCAATTAAAAGTGCTTTCGAAAACCTTATTTTGGACAAATTAGACGTGGCATCAAATGTAAGCCCCGGACTGTGTGATTGCAATGCCACAAGCACAATGACAAAAGAAAGAAATACGATGGTGGATGGAGCCTATGAACCAGAGCTGAACCAACGTAGAGCATTACAAATGTGTTGAGCATGCCATCGTAGAAGATAGCTGCCTACTGTATGTAGACAGCAAGAGCCATAAACCTTAGTCAGTAACCATCTGGACACATTTTTCCACAATACTGCATCTGAAATTAATCAATGTACTTCAAAAGGTACTATAAGCAATTTAAGCCTTGCTAACTTCTACTAGACTGCATTAGATCACCCTCATCCCTTCAACCACATGCCACAGTTTTTTTTCAGTGTAGATAGATATGCTTTGTTCAACTATTAGTTTGAGTGAAGTACACTGTTTCTATTGGCAGTGTGCGGTTTCTTCCCGCCCAGACCTGCGTGTTGGCCAGTGGGGAAGATGTTGAGTTATTTGCCTGGCACAAGGGGAAGATGTTGCAGAGTAGAAGGTGTTGATGAATGATAAAGCGACCATTAGGTTCCTGCTTGTGACTCTCTCTCCCCTTTCAAGTGCTCGTACCAGATCCATTTGTGAAAAAATCCACAGTGCGTTCTGGCCTCGCTGTCTCCATGGAAACTGTATATGCCTATGCAGAGAGGTGCTAAAAAGACTCGTTTCTCATCTCACATCATATGAAGCATGTTTAGCATTTACTTTCTAACAATGCTGAGAAAATTGCAGGGTCAGACTGCGCATGAGGATATAGAGGATTATTGAAAATACATCTGGAGTAAAGCGCTCCATTTTTAGGCTAGGAATTGAAAGCATCTGTCTGATTCTTCAATACAGCATCTTACGCTGTTATATAAGCCTCTTCTGTAATTTCATACTTAAACAAATGTGGCAATGATAATGAGTCTAAAAAGCAAAATAAGAATCATATTTTTGGATAAAGAAAATGAATGTGAAATACAAAAAGTAATTTCTGGAGGAGCCAAATGCTAGTGAGATTTCAGAGGGTCCGTTGGAATTTATAGAAGCACTGAAAATACAGTTTGGTCCAAAAATAACAAAAATTACGACTTTATTCCGCTTTTTCCTTCTCTTTGAAGATGCTGTTGTGAGCGCGTTCACAACACTGCAGTGACGCCGCTGACGTATTTTCTGGTGCGCCCAATAACAAAGATGCTTTATTTTCGATGCTTCAAAAAATTCTAACGGACCCTCTGATGTCACATGGACTACTTTGAAGATGTTTTTATTACCTTTCTGGACGTGACAGTCATAAACCGTTCATAAATACATTTCAATGGAGGGACAGAAAGCTCTCGGACAAACTACATCTAAAATATCTTATACTGTGTTTGCTGAGGAGATGAACGAGGTCTTACGGTTTGGAACGACATGAGGGTGAGATCAATGACATAATTTAAATTTTTGGCTGAACTAACCCTTTAAAGGTGCTGTATGTAAGATTGACACCAAGTGGTTGAACTAGGTATTGCAGTTCGAATTCAAAATATTGGAGTGTTTTTTTTTTTTTTCACCCGGCCCCTCCTCCTCAGACTTGAGGCACACGAAGGTTGCCAGATTGACGACACCAACAGGAACATGCACACTTGACAATTAATTAAAATGAAATACGCTGTGTTTTCCACCAACCTGGGGAGCCGAAATACAATTAGGTAAACTGGCAGTGGGCGGGTTTCACAAACCAAAACAGAGACCGACATTCCAGCCCGGAACGCACATTTTCAAAGGAGAATAACTGACTGTAGCATTGTTTTTCAGATATACAAGTATGTTAACTTAGCATGTTTCTTAAATAACTGCAAAAATATTATGGTATTTTTATGCTTTAGTGGAGTCAAACACTCTTAAAAAAAAAAAAAAGTCAAAAAAGATTCTAAAAGAAAAAAAAAGTAAAAAAAGATTCACCAACCAGAGAAGTTGCTGTTGCCATGGATATGGAAACAGAAACTGTCCCCTCATTAAGCAGTGCGATGAAATCCAGTCTCCCTACACTCTCAAACTACATATATACATATATATTGGCTATTTCAATGTGTTTCAATACATTTTATTTTTTTATATGTAAGGAATTTGGTAACACTTTAGAATAGGGAACACATCTTCATTATTAACTAAGTTTTCCCTGAACAAACTTCTAATTTTATGCTTATTAATAGTTAGTGAGGTAGTTGTTACGTTTAGGTATGGTTTAGGATTAAGGGATCTAAAATATGATCATGCAGAATAAGGCATTAATATGTGCTTTATAAGTACTAATTGTTTATAAATGCAAGCAATTAGTTAATAGTGAGAACAATACCCAAAATAATAAGCAATTAGTTAATAGTGAGAACTAGTCCATAAACCAAAACATACAAAGAAATTCACATACAAATAACCTAAATACATACAGAGACAATGATTCACATTCAAATTACTGTAATAGAATAATGGAGAGCATCCTGTTCAAACAATTCTCTGAATTAAAGAGTATAAATGAAAGGCTCAAAAACAAATACTGTACTGTCTATATACTTGACAATTTAAATATATACTGCTGTTCAAAAGTTTGAGGTCAGTAAGAATTTTTATTTTAAATAAACTGATACTTTTATTCAGAAATGACATTTAAAATCCAAATGACAGTAAAGACATCTTAACAACAAAAACAAAACAACAAAAAAAAAACATTTAGATTTCAAATAAATTGTTTTTTTTATATATTTCCTTAATGAAGAATCCATGATTTCCACAAAAATATTAAGCAGCACAACTGTTTTTAACATTGATAATAATCAGAAATATTACTTGAGCGTCAAATCAGCATATTAGAAAGATTTCTGATGGATTGTGCGATGCTGAAGGCTGGAGTAATGATGATGAATAAATAAATGGAATTACTGACATTTTAAAATATATATATATATTTTTAATTATTTTAAATTATTATTTTTCATAATATTACTGTTTAAATGTATTTTTGGTTCAAATAAATGCAGTCCCGGTGAGCATAAAAGTCTTCTTTCAAAAACATTCAAAAATCATACTGACAGCAAACTTTTGAACAGTAGTGTAAATAAATAATATACTATAATAAATAATTTTAATTAAAAAAAATCTAGTAATTATTTGGTAGATAATGAATGTACTTTAACTGAATGAAAATAATGTCACACAATACAATTATTCTAAAACATAGGTTTATTTATTTAATTATTTATTTGTAAAATAATCTTGTAAAACTTTTTTTTTTTTTTTCCCGAGGTGAAATATGACCTGCACAAGTTGATTGGCCCAAAAATATTATGCAACTGCACGGCTTTTACCTAAGAGAAAACGAGATATGACTCCTGCTGAAACTAGAAGGGGACAAGAGTAACAAATTAAATCTATCTCGCCAGCTATCTTTACTCAGGAGGTCAGGGCCTTCTCGGTTCATTACGCTAGCAGAATTGGATTTTCCATCTAAGAGTAAATCCACATGACCTCTCCAAAGACTAAGACTGCAAATCAGGGCTGGTGTAGATGCCAGAAGCACAGTTCAGCAGCACGTTTCAGGGGTTGAAAGCATCACACAGCATGCCATCTCGAATGAGACATAGCACAGACTTCCTATTACTGCGCAGACAGTGCTCTGATAACTCAGTATTGATGGATGGCTAGCGACGGCTCGTAGCGTCCTGTTAGATTTCACTCACCTGAAAATGGCCTTGGTGCTGTCACTTCCACATTTGAAGCCCTCCGCTCTGAAACAACCAAGAAAAAGAGAGAAATTCTTCTGTAAAATGAACAACAAATCTAATCAGAGTGCTCATACAGTTTGATATAAACATACTTTTTAAATGCCTCAGGCCATGTTCTGTCTATAACTAGTTTCTCTGCTAGTGCATGTGGACTTGCTTTAAAACAAAGGATAATGCTGAAGGGAGCCGTTCTGTCATTGGTGTCGGGGCATTGAATATGCTTGATTGATGGTTTAAATAAATTCATTTCTTTGTCTATTGGGACTTTAATAAACATTGTGAGCTTATTCCAAAGTGCAGTGGCTTTCAATCAGTCTGCAATTTCCATAAATTAAAAAGAAAAAAAAAAACCTTGTATATCATAACAAAGCTGCTTCCATATTTATAAAAACACATACTCTACTACCCTCAAAAAATTAAAACACATGAACAACCCACCAAAAAAATTAAAACAAAAAAAACATTAATAAAAAAAAAAAATAAAAAAAACAGTAATATTATAAAATAGAAAAAAGTATTAACAATTAAAAAAAACGTTTTCAAATTTTAAAGAGAATATCTATATAATTGTAAAGCTGTTTTGGAAAATTAAAAGCTTTATTCAGAAAAAAAACAATTTATTCAGAAAAACAAGTACTGATCCTAAATAGATTTTGTAACAATGCAAAATACTCTACTGTCACTTTTGATCAGTTAAATGTATTTTTATCAATAAAAGTATTCATCATATTTCAGTATTTAATGTATGTTTTTGTTGTTTTTTAGTTTTTACAAACGAATATAATATATACATATATATATATATATATATATATATATATATATATATATACCCACACACACACACACACACACACACAAATAAATAAAAATAAAAATAAATAACTATTTTTAAAAAAATAAAAAAAAAACATATTTGCTCACTGATCATTGTTATCATATATTTACACACTGCCTTCCCAAATTAATGCAGAATCAACATAAAGGAGTATTTATTTACATTTATAAAATACATGTCTTTAAAAATAAAATATAACATTTTAAATATAAAAACACTTATCCTTATAATATATTAAACATTAAGGGCAATATATACATCACCCATGCTATGCTGCTATGCTGACTCGGCAGTGTCATGCTCAACTCGCTGAACTACAGGAACTCTTCATCACTGATTGTTCTTAGATTGTCTGTTGCCACTCCTAATTAACTTACTGGCCAGATGGCAGAGTTTTTAATTGCTTGGCAGGTTTTACTCTATTTATTGCTCAGCAAGTGTTCATTTTTAACCCTACATAGAATCTGCTTCTGTGTATTACACTGTTAAAAGTACTCTGCCACCTGTTCCTAACTCGGTCGGTGTGTTTGTTTCTACCTGAAGGCCACCCTGTCGTTACTCTTTCTCAGGTCAACCAGCTGCAGGATGTCATCTCTGGAGCAGCTGAGCAGCTGCCTGTGGTTGGGGCAGAGGTCCAATGATGTCACTTTGCCCTGAAGAGGCACTTCCTGTGTGCAGGTCCCTGCCCTACGGAATACAGGCATGGATTGACTAACAAAACCACATTTCCCCCACACAATAGTAAATAATCATCAAAAAAACAACAATCAAAAAAACACTTACTTTATTTTACTTATCTTAATTTCATTACTTTAATTTTATAGCAAGAAATAATAGCACATTCAGTTTAATGTGATAATTTATTACAATTAACTCAGCATGCCTTTTACTGAATTGAAGTATTTTATTTATTCACTTTTCATTACAAGGTGTTATAATATTTTTCATGTTCTGTAATTGTTAATAAATGACAAATAAAAAAAAGATATCTGATCATTTGCAGTTATATGCCATTAAACAAACATTTAATATATTATATATTTAAATTACTGTCTTTATAGGGGCTTTCGCACAGAGTAGTTATAGGAAGTAGCCACCCCAAGAACTAAATTTCCCCCTAGGGCCATTTTCCTGGTTGCATTCACAACCGCCAGAAGGAACTCTGAGGTGACGCAAGCCGGCTGACAGCAAACGTCATTTAAGAGCGGCATTCAACAATGTCAACAACTGGAGAATGGAGGACGGAAAAGTGCCTGAGCTCTGGCATCAGTCCATCTATCGCTGTTTTCCATGTTAGTGGAGTAAGTTTATGCACTCTCAGAAAAAAAAGGTACAAAAGCTGTCACTGGAGTGGTACCTTTTAGGTACTAATATGTACACTTTATGTACTTATATGTATCTTTAAGGTACCAATATGGACTCTTTAGGTACAAAGGTGTGCCTTTTGAAAAGGTACCACCCCAGTGACATCTTTTGTACCTTTTTTTCTAAGAGTGTGTAAACTGTGTTTACACAGCTTTTTAAAAATGAGAGTTCCAGTGGCATATGGCATGTGTTCGACCAATCAGCGTTCACTTACATCACTGGTAGTTCCTACTGCACAGGGTTAGACTCTGTTGTAGAATCTAATTAAGTTCCCCCAAAAGGCATTCCTAGAACTACAATCAGTTACTGTGGTATGAACGTGCCCAAAAGAGGGTACTTCCACTAATAGTTATAGGAACAATAAAAAGTGTTCCTCCGGTGTGAAAAGCCCCTTATGTTGTTTCTAGAACAATTTGGTGATTCAATATGAAAAATATATTTATTTAAATGTTAATTACAGGATGTTATTACAGAAACCCATCAAAGAAACTTGTGAAGGCATTTGATGTGTTTAAAACTACCTACTTTTCATGCTGTTCATTTTATGTTCAATAATATTTCTAATAGATAGTAGCTTTAGATATCTAAAAGCTATCAATAAAAAGGGGGATTTGTGTCTTAACAGCTTTTTAAAATGTAATGGGACGCCACAGTGAACCCTGTTCACTATTGCCGTCTGGCCTCATATTATTTATGTATTGTATATTAGGAAAGATTAAGCACCATGATGCTTAAGGCCCATCTGAAAGTCTGAAATCTGACAAGTGCAGCTCTCCATCGAGGTTAAGGAGACTGATGGCATGATAGTTTGTCTCATTACACTATGAGTGATGTACTTAATAAGACAAGAAAGGCAACTGCAGATGTGCAGCCTGAGGTTAAAATCTGCTGTTTCCATTTACATTCTAACAAGTTATCATCTGGACAAGGACGAGCGGAAAGACTGTGAATCTTAACATTTATGACATCCAGGGTGTCACTAAACCAGAGAAGCCTTGTTTTTCTGAACGTTACGCATGACAATGATTTGAATTTCAATCACAGAGACAGGCTCGAGTGTTTATTGCTTCTTAAAGCGACACACATACTGTGCATGCATATTATACAAGAGATGTTTCGTTTATACGTCCGCCATTAAATTGCCACTTGAAAGTTACTCTTCTTTTCCAAAAGAATCAAAAATGGTTAAAGCGCTGCATGGAGAAAACGCAAATGTCATAATACAGCACAAATCCCATTACAAGAAGATGAGAGACAATTATGTGGGCTGACGGTTGCTAGGAGACAAGCGAGCCGTCGGCTCCTTGGCAGCTGAAAGCTGTGGTTGCTGGGAGTGAATGAGAGATGTCAAGGACTAAGACGTGGTGTAAATAATGTCTCTTTTTCTAGGTGGCATCATCTATATTGTCAGCTTCGTGCTGAAAGATGAATTACGCTTGCCGTGAAGCTTTGTGGCCTATGGAGAACAGAACTTTGCTGGACTAACATCCTTGGTCCTATTATTTTACATCTCTTATCCAATCAGAGCAATCGAAACCCACTGAGGTTCTGAATAACGAGGGTTATGCAACAAATGAGGCGTATTATTACAGGGTTGCGTTGACTGTTACGAGGTGATTTCCAAAGCAGCCTTATTCAAGAAAACTTGACCAGCTCCAGTGTGACATAAGATTTATGCAACACCATTAATATTTAGTAGTGAATGATGTAAGTTGTTGTTACGGCATCTCTGTATTCAGTCAAAGACACATGTTTGCTGTTGTTGTTTAAGGCAAGAGACCACAGGTGTCTTCCCCAGCTGATTGATCACAGTACATTAAGACAAGTGTTCTGAAATGTTATGTTTAAGATAGGAGATAGGAAACATTTACAAAACTATGTAAATGCTACCGAAGTGGAGATTTCTGCCTCAGTGCATAAAAGGAAATAAAATCAAAAAATAATTTAGAAAAAGTGTATTATAACTGAAGTCTAAAAGTAAAGTAAACATTCAAATGCATATTTTGGATATTTTCTTTCCACTAGTGTACTAAAGACTAGAGTTATGGAAGCAAAAGAGCTCATAAATCAGCAGTGCATGTAAATCCAATGGTCTTGGCTGTAGTGTTTTACCATAAGATGAGTTACTACATTACAACATTACTACATTACAGCATTGACCATATTTGTTTCATTCTGTCCATTTGACATGATAAACATGGTTGCTATTGTTGTGAATGTTACTTTTAAACATATTATAAAAATGAGTAATTATGTTACAGCTACATGTCAATTACTCTTCCAGAACGGTAGCTGTATTCTTGGCTTGCTTGTTTACTGTCATGGTTTGCATGTATTTTCTGTGTAATGACTAGACATCACGTCACTTTCAGAGTAAACCATTAATTATAATGAGCAATGTGGTTTTGTCATGTGGCGTCTCATAGCGCAGCTCGAATTGCAGTCGATGTGTTTGTGGTGTTACAGGCTATTATGCCGTTATGAGAAAAGGGAGAGTTTTCAACTTGGATAAATAGTATTAGTTATTTGAAAAATAGTTCAAAAACTGATGCAGAGTTTCCAGTAAGTAGTTTGTCTGTCCACATTGAAAGCAAAAGTTCTGCACGACACAATCACAGTCATTCAGAAAAGACCGTTTTAACTGCTATCTGGAGTGGGATTTCAATATGAACTATCCAGCAGGGTGCAAGTGAAAGACAGTAAGGACATGGTGCAACCTCATTTATTAATCCAAATTAATATTCCTAAAATTAATTTGAATATTTAAGAGTAATTACTTGTTATGGATAATCTAAACATTGGTTGATGCCAAAGTTTTTTTTTCTTTATTGCCTTGATTTTGATTTTATTTCTTTTTATCAATAAACAATATATATCATAAAACTTCATAAAACTTCTTCAAACTACAAACTACATCTTTAAACTTTAAAAATGAATAACACCAAAACCAAAAATACATTTTAGGGTCATTTAAATTATTTGCATTGCGACCCTATTATAACATATTATAATTTATATTATAATATATATATATATATATATATATATGACAGTACTGTATTATACAAATATATATATATATATTATAGATATATACGAGAATTTTGAATATATGACAGTACTGTATTATACAAGATATATACGAGAATTTTGAAGGGAAAACTGCTTAATTATCTTAAAAAATATTTATACAAATGTGGACTGTAGTGTGCCAACTTTTATTGTTTTTTTTCAGGACTTTTTATTTTTTACCTTTAACTGATCTAAAACTTGTCAAAGTGGCATGAAAACTAGATGATTTGTTTTTTAACTAGATGGTTTTGCAGGTTTTTAGTATGTTAGAGCATGTTACTTGAATCATGTTGCAGTTACGTTTTTAAAATAATAATAATTCACATCTGGAAAATGAACCCCATGTAGAGCAGCACAAACACCTTTGGGGGTCAAATGTCAACACGTGTGGACGAGGTTCTGTCTGCAGACCCAGGCCTGTGGAGAAACCAGTCTCACACATTACCACAAAAGCGTTAAAAAGCCATCTCTCACCAGCGATGAATCCACACACACCTGAGGCTACACTGTTTTAGGTCATCACACTAGCCAGACAGAGCAGTGCCAGTTCAAGCACTGTCAGCTGGGTTCATTAATCAGATTTAATTGCGCCAACTACTCTCAAGTCAGTTCTGGAAACCTGGACGGTTGCTGTGAAATGCACTACAGTGATCAACACATTTATGATGTGAAACTTTCAAGGTTTTACATTGCTACAAAGCCATTAAACCGCTTGTTTAACAAATCCACCTTCAGCTATAAATTTTAAAGCTATTCCTTTTGGACCAGAAATATTTTTTAATAGCTGGTCTGTGTACACAAGCAGACTTAGGCCCTGTTTACACATAATATCAATATATCAGGTGATCTGATAACAAGTGCTTATAACAGAATAAGATTACAATGTTTACACCACAGATGATATGTGGTCACATGTTTTCAACAACCTCCAAATGTAGTGATCCAAGCAGATATATTAAGATGGACCTTAATACCAGAAAAAAAATAAGATAGAACTGTGAGATGTAAAATAATAATTCAGAATTCCTCTGTTGTCTGTGATGAATGCGTTCAGATTTGAATACGGAGTTCATAAATGAAAACATCATAAATGGTAAAACATCCCATGCTGAAGTCTCCCACACGATAAACCTACTTCTGCAGACATGCCAGCAAAAGTGACTGCACTCTGAATAGAATCAGATCTGGCATTTGCACATGCTTTTTGAACAGTCTAAAACTGGATAGAGGGATTTCTGAAGTGCGACGCAAAAGCCTCAATGTGAACCACACTTTATAAACATAGTCAAAGTCTGGCTATGTCACACAAAGTAGATGTCAACATTTCATAAACATTTATTAAGATGAGTTTTTATGTTGTCAGATACTGTAGATGTGGTGTTGTTATTGCCCTGTTCTTACCTGCTGTCCCAAAACCGTATTTTTCTGTCATAATGGCCGCTGATGATAAGGTACTCGGAGCACACAACATCACTACAGAAAGAAAACACCTCAATGGTTTGTATGCCTGCGAGTAGTACAGAGAAAAAAATATGGATATTACTGATCTGTGCTAATATGTTGAACTAATTATTGCAGACAGATGCAAAATGTGTTCATTGTTAGTTAATGGATGAGTGATCTGTTGCATATTTTTGTGACACATACACGCAGCTCGCTGGAGGTCCCATATCTTCACGGTCCTGTCCGCACTGCCCGTGACCACCTGCTTGTGACTGTATTTAAATCTGGCTGCTGTCACTTTACGAGAATGACCCGTCAATGTAAGCTAGAAAAACAACAGACACACTTTTAATGAGGACAGGATCTTTCAAAACCTAAATAAAGTGTTAAAATCTTTAAAAAAATTACTGACCCTACACTATTAAATGGTAGTGTGTGTAAATAATTTTATTTTTTTATTTTTTTTTTTTTGTCTTTTACTTTAGATTCCGGGTAAAATGTGACCCGGACATATCATTCTCTCTTCCTCTTCTCTCTTCTCTCTCTGCTTTTATCTTGATACACTCTCGCTCTCTCTCTCTCTCGCACACAGGGATGAAATATTTGATATTCAATTGTTAAATAAAGTTGTCTCCTCTCATATTCAGTTTGACAAATTGGTTTTGAGGGAAGCAACTGTGTCTTTTTATCTTGATACAAAAAAAAAAAAAAAAAAAAAAGAGCATTTTACTGAAGGATATGTTTTTTCTTGTTGCTTTACCTAGACATGTTTATGATGTTTATTACAATTGGTGTTTATGGCAACTGATGTTTATGACAATTTCTTAAAATTAATGAAAATGAAAACAATATTCTTTGTGTTTGCTTTTTTCTTTCCTCCCTTTCTGTCATGCTAAAAAATTTCAGACACATTTTTATATATATGGGTCGTTCCTGTCATGACAAACCTTTTGAATTTTGTACCTTATGAAAAATGTAAATGCTGAATTATAATTCAGGTATTTTTATAAAAGTATAATGAGTGCAGATATCTTTTTTAAAATTCACCCATGTTCACTTAACTGTTGTTTCCAAATATGATTTTACACAATATATTAAGACAAATATGATGGGCCCCAAATACTGCATAATACTGCGTAGTAAGAACCAACAACAACCATCTTTGCCTCAAATTATTATAAAAAAATCTGATTCCACCCTATACAACTCTCCCAGGCCTCACTGTCAAGTAAAACACAATGGAATCTAAGCAGGCACAGGAATAAACCTCTTTAACATGGTTCATACTGGTCTGTCTCATCTGATGATGATACTCCAGAGTGATTCAGAGAGACAGACTAGTGCACGGGAGGTTTGGATGGGTGAGAGGTAAGCTCTGTTACCTTGGGAACGCTGTCCTCTAGCCTCCAAAATAGAGCCGACTTGTCATATGACGCAGCTAAAATCCGAGTGCCCTGATGGAAAAGCACAGTGACAGATCCCACAATGCATTAGAGCAGTAACCACAGCATAATCAACTCAACAGTCTCCTTATATTACTAGTAAAGATCCTTCAGTGGCCGGGGGCTCTTATAGACAGCTCATTGGTACGTGCTAATTAGCAATGACTCAGTGGAGTCATTTGGAATGTCCTTCAGATAATCTAAAGCAGGGGTTTTCTTTTCAGAGTTGCAGATTGGTTCTCCCAAGCTGGTAGTGTAGCTAAACAATCTTTCTTTCTCATCTATGCACTTCCTGTCCCTGTAAAGGTACAGCTCATTATCGCATGCCATAAGAATCTTCGTTTGCCCTCCTCCTCCCCAGCACCACATGTCTAGATCTGCTACAGTGTTCTCCTTTTGTTTTTTACCTTGTAGCAGCATTTATCCTACAACCCCAATTCCAGAAAGGTTTGGGCATTTTGCAAAATGCAATAAAATCAAGAATCTGTGATTTGTTAATTTTCTTTAACATTTATTTAATTAACAAAAGTACAAATAAAGGATTTCCACTGACCAACTTAAATGTATTTTGTAATTTTGATGTAAATTTAGATTTTGATGGCTGCAACACACTCCACAAAAGTATGGACAGAGGCTAAATAAAAATGAACGATTATAGAACATCGAAATTAAACGGTTTTGAAAATTTTGGTAGTAGATGAAGAGATCATGTTTGGGTATAAAAGTAGCATCTCAGTCTTTGCAAGTAAAGCTGGATCATGACTTACCACTTTGTGCCAAATTTCAAGAGAGAAGTGACAAACACATCAAAAATCACATTTCTGAATGCAAAACCACAAAGAATTTAGGTCTTTCACCAACTACAATACACACAGTAATACTGTGACAAGATTTAGGGAATCCAGAGAAATCTCAGTCTGTGAAGGGCAAGGGAGGAAACCTCAGTCGAAAGTGCATGACCTTTGAGACCACAGATGGCATTGCATAAGAAACCGTCATGCCGCAGTGGTAAATATAGCCACATGGGATCAGGAGTACTTCAGAAACCCACTGTCACTTAACACAGTCTGCTGCTGCATCAATAAATGCAAGTTGAATCTCTGTTACTCTAGAAGAAAGCTATGAAATTCTATGCAGTGATGTCGTTGGGGATCTCTCGGCCAGAGCTTATCTCATATAGTCAAAAAGACAGTGGAAATGTGTGCTGTGGTCAAATGTGTCCACATTTCAACTTGTTTCTGGGAAAAATGGACGTCAAGTTCTCAGTCCCAAAGACCAAAGGTATCATCCAGACTTTCACCAGCGACAGATGCAAAAACAAACATCTGTCATGGTATGGGGCTGCAGCACAGCAAACGGCATGGATGACTGGAATATGTGCAAAGGTACGATTGACATGGAGGCATATATTGGAATTGTACAGAGACATATACTGCCATCAAGATGATGTCTTTCAAGGAAAGTCCATGGATATTAGATCAAGACAATGCCAGGTCTCATCCTGCATGTGCTACAACAGCGTGGTGTTGCAGCCATCAAAATCAAAATTTGTTTACATTTACAAAATAAAATTAGGTTATTATTTCTTTGTACTTTAGTCAATTAAATAAAGGTTAAAGAGAATGAAGAAATAAGATACTCTTGATTTTATGGCATTTCACAAAATGTCCCAACTTTTCTGGAATTGGGGTTGTACCTTTCTATGAAGCACATTATAGCACACATACTATTTTTAAGGCACATTATAATGAGTATACATGAAAATATAGCTGGGGTATTGGGTATCACCATACTTTTGGGGTGCTTGGAATCAACAATCCCTGAACTAAAGTCCAATAAAGAGCAACAACAACCACTCATAATTCAGTTAAACCAGCACTAAATAGTTCTGTGAGTAAACTGGTATTCATCAAAACATTATTGAAATAGTTAATACAGTATTTCAATTGGGTATACTCTTATAGCATCAAAGTTTTATTCATATGTTTTTTGTAGCAGTTGTACAAGCATTGCAACCAATCTCTGAGGAGTCTGTTGTGCACATTAATGCAGGCATTAATCACAGCAACAGGTCCTAATGAGCGAATCTGAAGCAGTCTGATGCACAGATCTGTGTTTGGTTGCAGTGGACACAGAAATGACTGCTAAAGAAACTGAAGCAAAATGCTTGCACTGTAACAACCAGTATACACTACAAGCAAGCGACACAACGAAATTACAATGTTTATAACCAATAACCAACAAAGAGTAGACAATTTGTAAGTTGTCCTGAACTGCAGGGCTCATATGTAAAACTGTGCAAAGCTGCAGGGAGTGAGAGCTTTAGTGATATAGTATATCGTCTCATTACATTGCTCATTTTCTGTGTATAATCCATTCAAACACAATGATTTGAGTGTGTTCATACCGTACGATCGAACTCAATGCTGGTGATCCCCTCATTACTTCCATCTAATGTCCCTCTGTTCTGAAGAGTACCTGTGACGATGAAACATCGCCGTAAATTACATCAAGCCTGAGAATATTCACTCAATTCTGTTGTGTCTATTAACTGCATAATAGAGCACATCACAGCACACACAGTAATGCTTGTCCATGCAAAATTAGCTTTTTTATTGTGGTGATGTGACATTCTGGTTAATGTACCCTGACTTAGTATAAATATATATATATATTAGCATGCTGCCATCTGCTGGTGGTCAGAGGCAGTTACATGTAATGACAAAAGCATTCAGTATCACTCAATGTGGGTTGTTATACTATCTATCTGAACTCTGTCTTTATGGCTAGAGCAAACAATTAAACAGAAGATCGTTTTTTTCCTAGATCAGTTTTGTGATGTACCTGCTTCAATGCCCCACAGTTTGATGACTCTGTCAGTTCCTCCTGTAGCCAACAGGTTTGAACTGGTACTGAACCTCACAGCATTGATTCCCAGCTCATGTGCATCCTGAAACCACAAAGCACACATTCATTTCTAATCTTTATATTTACATTTATCAGATACTTTTATCCAATGACACTTTTAACTGACTTGCATTGCATTTAGGTATTCATTTAATAATTTTCTGAAAACCCTAGCAACCACCTAGAGCACCCTAGCAACAACCCAGAATATCCTAACAACACTGTACCAATTCCCTAACAATCAACAAAAATATCCTAGCAATCTATCTATTAATGTTTTTAAAAGAAGTATGCGTATGTTATATTGTAAAATACCATTACAACTAATAATAACTGTTTTCTATTTGAATATACATTTAAATTAATTAATTCCTGCAATCAAAGCTGAATTTCCAGCATCATTACTCCAGTCTTCAGCCTCTCATGATCCTTCAGAAATCATATGAATATGCTGATTTGCAACATTTATAATTATAATCAATGTAAAAAAAAAAGTTATGCTGCCTAATAATTCTGTGGAAACTGTGATACACTACCATTAAAAAGTAAAAAAAAAAAATAATTAAAAAAATCCTTTTATTCAGCAAGGATGCATTAAATTGGTCAGAAAAAAAACACTGATGCTACAAAAGAGTCTTATTTCAAATAAATGCTGTTCATTTTAAATTTATAAGAAAAACTGTTGTCAACATTAATAACACTAAGATCAATTATTAATAATTAAAAATTGATCATTACTAATAATTGAACACCAAACCAGCTTTTTAGAATGATTTTGAAAGTTCATGTGACACTGAATTCTGATGCTGAAAATTCAGCTTTGCCAAAGGAATACATTTTTATAAAATACATTTTAAAATATATTAAAATAATAAACAGTACTTTTAAATTATAACAATATTTCACAGTATTATTTTTTTCACTGTATATTAGTCAAATGCAGAACTGGTAAGTATAAGAGATTTCTTTCAAAAACATTTATAAAATCATAATTATTCCAAACTTTTGACTCAAGCTTGAGTAGCCCTGCTCACAGTTTCGGTCTAGACAGACAAATTACTTGAAGAAAATTAGTGAAAACTTCATCTCACACCTGCTGTCAGGTGTCAGTAGTCATTTTGCTCCACTGTTTATTAGTGGAGCAGAAAAATTGCAAAAACACTCTTTTACATGGTGCAAGTTCCAAATACCATGGTCCAACAATAGTGCACAACAATACTTTGTCTGTGATATAATGAGACTCTGAGTGTGTATCTGAGTGTTCAAATAACCAAGTGTCTGATTTTGAGGAACCTCACTACCTTCTGTTTTTATCACGGCACAAATAATAACTGTCATGGGTGATCTTATTTTTAAACAGTGCACTAACACGAAAAATACAGAAAGGGAAGCAACTTTACTAAGGTGTAAAAATAATACAAGTGAGGAGTGCACAGGTGCTGGTCATATAATTAGAATATCATCAAAAAGTTGATTTAGTTCACTAATTCCATTCAGAAAGTGAAACTTGTATATTATATTCATTCATTACACAGACTGATATATTACACGTTTATTTCTTTTAATTTTGATGTTTATAACTGACAACTAAGGAAAATCACAAATTCAGTATCTCAGAAAATTAGAATATTGTGAAAAGGTTTAATATTGAAGACACCTGGTGCCACACTCTAATCAGCTAATTAACTCAACCCCCCTGCAAAGGCCTTTAAATGGTCTCTCAGTCTAGTTCTGTAGGCTACACAATCATGGGGAAGACTGCTGAATTGACAGTTGTCCAAAAGACGACCACTGACACCTTGCACAAGGAGGGCAAGACACAAAAGGTCATTGCAAAAAAGGCTGGCTGTTCACAGAGCTCTGTGTCCATGCACATTAATAGAGAGGCGAAGGGAAGGAAAAGATGTGATAGAAAAAAGTGTACAAGCAATAGGGATAACCGAACCCTGGAGAGGATTGTGAAACAAAAACCCGTTCAAAAATGTGGGGGAGATTCACAAAGAGTGGACTGCAGCTGGAGTCAGTGCTTCAAGAACCACTACACAAAGACGTATGCAATACATGTGTTCCATCATACCAATAACTTTTATCAAGCCACTCTTGAACAACAGACAGCATCAGAAGCGTCTCGCTTCAAAAAGGACTGGACTGCTGCTGAGTAGTCCAAAGTTATGTGCTCTGATGAAAGTAAATTTTGCATTTCCTTTGAATATCAGGGTCCCAGAGTCTGGAGGAAGAGAGGAGAGGCACACAATCCACGTTGCTTGAGGTCCAGTGTAAAGTTTCCACAGTCAGTGATGGTTTGGGGTGCCATGTCATTCGCTGGTGTTGGTCCACTGTGTTTTCTGAGGTCCAAGGTCAACGCAGCCCGTATACCAGGAAGTTTTAGAGCACTTCATGCTTCCTGCTGCTGACCAACTTTATGGAGATGCAGATTTCATTTTCAAACAGGACTTGGCAGCTGCACACAGTGCCAAAGCTTCCAGTACCTGGTTTAAAGAAAATCTATGGGGTGTTGTGAAGAGGAAGATGCGATATGCCAGACCCAACAATGCAGAAGAGCTGAAGGCCACTATCAGAGCAACCTGGGCTCTCATAACACCTGAGCAGTGCCACAGACTGATCGACTCCATGCCACGCCGCATTGCTGCAGTAATTCAGGCAAAAGGAGCCCCAACTAAGTATTGAGTGCTATACATGCTCATACTTTTCAGTTGGCCAAGATTTCAAAAAATCCTTTCTTTGTATTGGTCTTAAGTAATATTCTAATTTTCTGAGATACTGAATTTGGGATTTTCCTTATTTGTCAGTTATAATCATCAAAATTAAAAGAAATAAACATTTAAAATAAATCAGTCTGTGTGTAATGAATGAATATAATATACAAGTTTCACTTTTTGAATGGAATAAGTGAAATAAATCAACTTTTTGTTGATATTCTAATTATATGACCAGCACCTGTATTACTTTACACTCAAATGGAAATTTAAGCTGTAGGCGATAAGCCCTTCAATACTTCAATACATATCTCCATTTAAAGAAGTGGCAACTCCTCTCCATACCACAACTAGGGCTGGTTCCTGCTGTCAGCTATTCAAATGAACACAGACATGTGAAGCGGGTGGCTGCACATGACAGAGCTGCAGTGTGCTATAGAAAGACACTGTTTCACAGCGACACACAGACACTCTGTCCCACAGACAGACCACCAGCCACCGCTACAGGCAATGTGCTTTTAAAGATATCTTTAAGATATGACCCATGTAAGAACCACAAGATCAATATTATTATCCATTTACCCTATCTCTCCATGTCTATCACTATACTACGGTTCATCTACACAACTGTTTCATGCTGTATTGGTTTCTAGTTGCTTCATAACCCAACAGGACCTAAGCATCATTTCAAAGCTTGTGAGAAGCAACTTTTTTTTGTTTGATATTGTTGTAAACAGTAACACGCACCGTTGAAAAAATTGCCTTGGTTGGGACTCTGGCAACCAGACAGACTCCTAATGGTATATAGAGATCTTCCTCTGACCTGCAAACGGATTTCCCTCTAATCTTACTCCTGGACACACATAAAGACACACAACAGAAGAACAATCAATAATACAGAACTTATACAGAGATGCAGGGCTGAGTGTAGTGTGTTAATGCGTGTTACATAATCAGATTATTTTTGAAATTATTTGAATTCATTTTTACAGCATAACACTTTTAAATACAGTAAAGTATTTTTTTTAAACCAATTTCAAGGTCTATGCACAGTCTGCAGACTTTTCTGGATTCTGGATTAGATGTTAATATGAAGCTAAATGTACTACAATCTTATTGGCAGCTAAAAGTATTTTCTGATTAGCCAAAATACTGACTATATATTTACTGAAAAACATACACTTTCTCCTTGCTGCTTTAGCCTCATAGTTATGATACAATGTTGGAGAAATAAACTAGCTTCCCTAAAGCATAGTAACTAAAGTAATTATTGCACAGTAACAACTGCAAGATTGACACATTTGTTTTAAGAACCACGTTGGATCAGCAATGTTGTTAATGATGTTACACGGAGTAACATACAGCAACACAACAGCAATATAACAGTAATAATAACGTTTCCAAAACAAACAACTTCTATAAAGATAGAATGGATGACTTGACTAAAAATTGTAATGTATACAAATTAAAATCTGTCACAGCTACACTGTATTAAACACACGAAGATGAAGAAAAAAGTTATTAAAGTCTTTAATCCAACACACAGGGTAGCATAAACGCAGACGAGGCCGGACAATCTAGAAGCGAACACACAGGAACTTAAACACACAGACCAAACAACGGTAATTAACCACACACACCTGAGAAGAATGACACAATTAACTCAATGAAGGAGAATGGTGCATGAGGAAAACAAAGTCCAAACTGAATGATCAAATTCATAATATTTAATTAATTCAATACTGTCTTCAACAAAACTATTTTAAATATCTGATTGGTTTATTCAAAACCATCAGTTGTCATATGGCATGATCACCTAGTGCCTATAAACTGTAACTATGATCTAGATTCAACTATACTCTTGTTTTTAAATCATATTTACATTTTAACAGCAGGTTTACTTTTTTTCATAGGGCTCAATGATTGAATTTCCTAATTTTTAGAGCTATATGATTATTATGGAATTTGCTTATAATTTGTTGCATTTCTAATAAAAAAAATACTATGGCCTTATTTTAATGATCTAAGCGCATGGTCTAAAGCGTACGGTGCAGGTGCACTCAGGGCGTGTCTGAATCCATTTTGCTAGTTTAATGACAGAAAAACGTTTGCTATAATGGATTATTATGTTGACCCTATTCTCTTAATGAGTAATGGGTGTTTTTTTTGGGCGTAAATACTTTAAAAACAATCTCATCTCCCACACCCTTCAAAATGATATATCAAGCAAGATAGTATTTTTTTCTATTTTAAAAGAAAAATAGTATGGCTGCATGTCTCTATTTGTGTAACGAAATTTAAAGCAAAGTGTAAGTGTTGTGCACATATAGCGTCTATCAAACACGCTCTTTAAATAAACAAAAACAAGAAAAGATATTTTTAGGTGCAGTTGTTCTAGGCAGTGTTTCCTCAAAAAAGAATGCGCCAACAATGCACCTGAACACACCTTTTTTTAGACCAGCAAAACGCCCAATGGGCGCACAAATGCTTTTAAACGACGTGGGACGGGAAAATGAGAACTGTGTCATGCCTAAAACCGCAAAAAGCACTTGCGCTGCGCCTTGTGCCGTATTGCACCGGGTGTATGATAGGGCCCCTACTCTATTTTACATACATTTCTTAATGTAATAATATAACACATTAATTTTAAAAATAATATTCCCCTACACTTGCGAGTGGCTGGCTGTGATGGCTTAAAAACATTCAAACAATCACAACTTATTCTACACAGTGATTCGAGAAACTTACTCAAAAAGTCCTCTGATGGAGCTGATGATGCGGGGGGATGTAGCTGAAGCAGACCTGAGAAGAAAAACAACAACTTCACACCATGAGAACAACTATCGAGACTTGTAGGGATCACACTTACTTTCATAAACTACATTAGGTTACTAATGATGCTGCATTTTTAAAAACTGATGGACATATCTAAATGATTTCCTGGGGTAATCAAGAGCATGCCTCAAATGCATAGTTGAAACTCAAGACCCAAAATATACCTTTAAACTAATTACTGTAGTAGTTACCTTGAAAGAGGTGCATGGGATCTCTCAAACCTCTGTGAAGACTCACATTTAGGGGATGATGGTTTAGGAGGCGACACATTTCCAGTCTCTCTGACAGGCAAAAGCAAAACAATAAATGAAAACTCTCTGATTAACAACATGAAACATTTAAATGATCCACGTCAGATTGTTTATGTTGCCCTCAAATGCTGATTAAAGGAATAGTTCACTTAAAACTGAAAAGTCTGTCATCATTTACTCACCCTCATATCATTCCAAACCAGCATGATATTCTTTCCTCCGTGAAACATAAATAAATGACTGTAACATTTCTCTTTTTGCGCTTCACAGAAGAAAGAAAGTTATAAGGGTTTGGATTGACATGAAGTCAGATTTACTTAGCTTTATACAGCCGATACTTACTCATTAATATTCACATTCTGACTGACAGCCATCTGAAGCTCTTTGTGAAGACTGGCCTCTCTGGCTCTAAGAAAGAAGAGGAAATGTGATCGAGAAGGATGTGGTGTTTATGGAATGGACAAAATTTGCTTTCAAGATTTAGAAAAAAAAGAACCTATAAATGATTTGCCAACAGCAGAGAGAATGTGTTCAGTGAACTTTGAAATATATGGCCCTTTTTTAACAAAACACCAATTCATTAACTACATTAACCATCTTCTAACCCAGCGGTTCTCAATTCCAGTCCTCGCGCCCTCTGCTCTGCACATTTTGTATGTTTCTCTTCTCACTTCAGACGTTTGTTCTATTCGAACGTAAGTGCCCTGCGAAGTGCCATGAACCACTGGACAATATAAACCTAAAGTTCGAAGCAAATGTATATGTTCCATTCAAAGTGCACTAAAGTGTGCGATACGTGAATTTAAATTGTATTTATTTACAGAGGTATATGATGTCACACTTGTTCGTGACGTTGACTACATAAGACGTTGCGCAGCACAAGTCCGTGAATGAATGTTCTGAAGTGAGGTAAACTTCAACAGATTTCCCCTGCTCAGGGAGTAGGGAGCAATGAACACTGTGTAGGGAGCATGTCAATGGGAACACAGTTCATGCACAGAGCTCCTGACATAGCTGATGATCTGAATCAGGTGTGTTAACAAAGAGAGGTATACAAAATATGCAGAGCTGGGGGGCGCGAGGACTGGAATTGAGAACCGCTGATCTAACTCATTCAGTTAAAATAAAAAGTAATATTAATGTTTCTGACATGGCCTTTGTGTCCTTTAATCCTTGTTGACAAATGTTGCAATTCTGTCATAATTTACTCACATCATTCCAAACAAACTTTCTGGTGCAGAACACTATAGCAGATATTTTAAATAATATTTTTGCCATACAGTGAAAGTCAAAAGGGTTCAAAACAGCAGTGGACCACGTTGGCTTTTCAAAACCGTTTTTTCAAAAAATTGTGTTTAACAGAAGAAAGTCAGTTTTTGAAAAGCATGAGGTTGAGTAAATGATGACAGAATTTTCATTTCACTTACTATTCTGCAATATCAATGCAATTATTTCTGAGTGCATTTTTGGGGGATTTGATTTGGTGCAGCAATCACACATTTGACCTCTGACCTCACTCTCTTCTCATTGTGGTGGTTCATGCGGACAGCAGCCTGCTGTTTTGGAAGGATCATGTTCTCCAGGATCTCCGAGCTGCGGAGTTTCTCTTGTCGGTACGTGCTCTCCATGTTCCGGTGCTGCTCCAGCAGAGAATCATATTCCTGTTTCAGAAGTCGGTTCCTAGTCTGCACCTCCGCCACACTTTCCTGAAGCACGCTGCGCTCTGACGCCAAAACACTGAGATGGTTTTGAACCTCATACAGCCTAAAAAACAAAACAAAAAAAATCATAATCCATATGCAAGATCGACGATAGACTGTAAGGAAATAATTTAGTAACATTAGACATTCCACGATGCACATCCAGACCAAGCTGAAAGTCCACAGCTATAAAAAGGAATAGTTAATGGAAATTCTGTATGAACCTAAAAATGGAAAGAGATGTAAGACAGAATGTCCCAGGTCTTTTTTTCTATATAATGAAAGTAGTATCTTTCACCTCAAGCCATATGTTAGAGCTTTGTGACCAAAATGTAGGTTACTAATCATTAAAAATATTGAGAAAACAGCTCGAGTGTGAATAAATGACACTTTCCACATATAGGATACAAAATAGTGCCTGAAAAAAAAATCTTATGAAAATGCTGACTGACAACCTTGAGAGGTAAAACTAAACATTATATGAGCATTTGCATGCCCACCTACTACCTGCTTTGGCCCACCCTCAATGAATAATTGTGTAAATGATGAGATGCAGTTCTATTATTATTATTTTTTTTAGTGAAGGCAAAAACCATTGCATGAACTTCCAATACCTACGACGCAGTTACCATAGATATAAAACTGTTTACAGCTGAAGCTTCAGGAGCTGAAACCCAATGGCAAAGTGTGTTACATTTCCAAAACAAACTCTTTAACGGCTAACCAATCAGAGCAGACTGGCCTTTAAAGAGACAGAAACTAAAACAGAGTGTTTCAGGCAGAGAGGTGTTGCAGCAATGTACAGTACGAGAAGAATCGCATTTTTTAAACTTTTTTAAAAGTGTATTCTAAGAGACACAAAAAAATAAAATGATGAATTTGTGAATGGGCATAATATGGGCACTTTAAAAGGGTGGTTTCCTGTTTGTGTGTCATAAAAGGATAAGGAGGTTTACTTGGTATGCTGTTCATCCAGTGTCACTTCCTTTATTTGGATTCTCTGCTGCAGTTCCACCACTTGGTACGCAAGCTGCAAGAACAAAAACAATTATAAAGCCATAAAACATCTCAACGAAAGAACACAAATTCAGACCTACTTGTTTGCAATATTTCCACACACATATTTACAGTGTTTCCATTAAGCTAGAACAGTTCGATATCGGGGCGAGGACTTATGTGTTGATAAAGCACAGATATGCAGCAGGTTTTATCACATACTTTACAAAAAAATTCCCAACTGGCCTTAGGACAGCTTTAGTGCAAGATTAGGTGTGAGAACTGGTTATGCCTGATGCTCAAAACACTGTGATAATTCATTTCTAAAGAAAAGCATTCTGTTTTCCGAATATGTGTCCAAATAATGTCCCCATTCTAATATGTTTTGGAAGAACATTTTTACAGGTAGGAAGCCATCAGTTCTGTGGAACTGTGACAAGCTTGTAGATTTGACGATTGACTGCCTGCTAAAAGGAAGAGATAACAGCAGGCCACCTTATAAACCTGTTCAGTGAAACAGGTCACAACTTGTGCCATACAATTCAGTTTGTTGTATAAACGTCTGACAGAAATCCGATCATCTAACTGCTTTGTCACGAGAGAGGCTGATGCTGCTTTTCTCACATATACCATCATTTCCTACCTCCCCGGTGGTTGTCTTCAGAGACGACAGCGAATCTTCAGATAGCGAGGGCCTGCAAGAGTCACAAAACAGCATTTTGAAACAGATTTGTCATGGCTGAATAAGAAAAACTGATACGAGTACATTCTAATACTATGCTGTTATGTCTAAAATGCATGATACATGTTACAAATAACACATTCAGCAATAACAATAATAATACAATCAAACTGACATAATGCATATTACAGTGAATCCACAATTCAACACATTACATAATAATGTGCAGTAATCTATTAATCATTTATTACAATTAAACAATCAGAGTATATGAGGGTATTCCACACACCCAAAAAACAAACCCAAAAGGCTATACAGAACTACCCCAAAACCCCAATATATATATATATATATATATATATATATATATATATATGACTGCATGAAACAGACTTTTCAGCGCCGCACGTTTGAGCTTTATTACAGTCTTACATTAAAGGATATTATGACTCAGAGTAAAGGTTACCTGGACCCTGATCCCAGAATGCCTTTGGTTATGAGGGCTCTTTGATTGGACTTTTCCAGCAGACTGTGATCTAGAAGGACAATAAGACAAACTACTTCTGAACAAGCATGATTTGTTTGAAAAGAGGCCGGCCGATGTTTACATTCACTCCCAGTGTGTTTGTTAATAAGGCTTTCTATTTGCACTTCAGTGTCAAGAATCACAGCAGGAGTGAGAACCTGCACGACTCTGAATTTTGTTTATATCATCCTGGATTATAATATTTATAAACCACAAATTATTTTATAATTAGTAATTGTATTATATTGTATCTTTAGGTACTTATTCATATATATAACTCATTTATTTAATCAACCATAACGGAAAATAGATTTATAAACTGCATCCAAAACAACTACTTTTCATTTTGCATGATAAAAAGTTGCACTGCATGGCCTAACAAGTTAAATCATGAAAACATGTCTTTAAAAAAAAGCATTAAGAAAGCTTACATGACTCTATAATATCCTGGAAGACGCTCGTCTGTGTCCTGTTGCGGTATTTCAGCTGTCTGATGATATGACGCTTCCATGTTTCGCTCTGTTTAAGTTCAGAGTTTCTCGCGCGCTGCGACGCCGCCATAATCGTAAATAATAATTTGAATACAACAACAATAATCTAATTACTTTCTTTGACATAGTTCATGGATGTACGCCCCGTCATCAGGAACTATAAGTATGTTTTTCACTCCTGAGAAGCGCACACCGCAGAGGGAAGCGGCAGAGAGTGAGCTGTTGCGCAGCTCTGCGCGCGGAGACGCGACGCGTCAGTTCAGTGGCTGTAAACACATGGAGGGAGCCGCCCCCGCCTGCTGCTGTCGCCCTTGAGTATTCATGATGACAAACTTGCGTGGAAACGGAAAGAAAGTACAGTCATGGCCAAAAGTTTTGAGAATTACATAAATATTGGAAATTGGAAAAGTTGCTGCTTAAGTTTTTATAATAGCAATTTGCATATACTCCAGAATGTTATTAAGAGCGATCAGATGAATTGCATAGTCCTTCTTTGCCATGAAAATTAACTTAATCCCAAAAAAACCTTTCCACTGCATTTCATTGTTGTCATTAAATGACCTGCTGAGATTATTTCAGTAATCATCTTGTTAACTCAGGTGAGAATGTTGACAAGCACAAGGCTGGAGATCATTATGTCAGGCTGATTGGGTTAGAATGGCAGACTTGACATGTTAAAAGGAGGGTGATGCTTGAAATCATTGTTCTTCCATTGTTAACCATGGTGACCTGCAAAGAAACGCGTGCAGCCATCATTGCGTTGCATAAAAATGGCTTCACAGGCAAGGATTATTGTGGCTACTAAGATTGCACCTATAAATCAACATTTATAGGTTCATCAAGAACTTCAAGGAAAGAGGTTCAATTCTTGTAAATAAGGCTTCAGGGCGTCCAAGAAAGTCCAGCAAGCGCCAGGATCATCTCCTAAAGAGGATTCAGCTGCGGGATCGGAGTGCCACCAGTGCAGAGCTTGCTCAGGAATGGCAGCAGGCAGGTGTGAGCGCATCTGCACGCACAGTGAGGTGAAGACTTTTGGAAGATGGCCTGGTGTCAAGAAGGGCAGCAAAGAAGCCACTTCTCTCCAAAAAAAAAACATCAGGGACAGATTGATCTTCTGCAGAAAGTATAGTGAATGGACTGCTGAGGACTGGGGCAAAGTCATATTCTCCGATGAAGCCCCTTTCCGATTGTTTGGGGCGTCTGGAAAAAGGCTTGTCTGGAGAAGAAAATGTGAGCGCTACCATCAGTCCTGTGTCATGCCAACAGTAAAGCATCCTGACACCATTCATGTGTGGGGTTGCTTCTCATCCAAGGGAGTGGGCTCACTCACAATTCTGCCCAAAAACACTGCCATGAATAAAGAATGGTACCAAAAACACCCTCCAACAGCAACTACTTCCAACAACCCAACAACAGTTTGGTGAAGAAACAATGCATTTTCCAGCACGATGGAGCACGGTGCCATAAAGGCAAAAGTGATAACTAAGTGGCTCGGGGACCAGAATGTTGAAATTTTGGGTCCATGGCCTGGAAACTCCCCAGATCTTAATCCTATTGAGAACTTGTGGTCAATCCTCAAGAGGCGGGTGGACAAACAAAAACCCACTAATTCTGACAAACTCCAAGAACTTAATTATGAAAGAATGGGTTGCTATCAGTCAGGATTTGGCCCAGAAGTTGATTGAGAGCATGCCCAGTCGAATTGCAGAGGTCCTGAAAAAGAAGGGCCCAACACTGCAAATACTGACTCTTTGCATAAATGTCATGTAATCGTCGATAAAAGACTTTGAAAACGTATGAAGTGATTGTAATTATATTTCAGTACATCACAGAAACAAAACAACTGAAACAAAGATCTAAAAGCAGTTTAGCAGCAAACTTTTTGAAAACTAATATTTATGTAATTCTCAAAACTTTTGGCCACGACTGTAGATCTCGCAGATCTAAATCACGTGAAATAAAATGGGAGTGCCCTTTCGGCCCAGACGTTTTCTCTGATTGGTAAGAAACGATGCATTAAATTATAATTCATATTTCAATTGTTTAATGTGCATTTACACTTCAGTGAATATTAAAGTGTATGACTTTGATTATATAGGAGAGAATTATTTTTTTTATTATGCTTTCGCAAACGTGCTTACATGTGACTTCAGTTACTTTACTCAACGATTTGTCAAGATGGACCAATCACAATCGTTGTGATTACAAAAGTCAAATAATGCTATTTGCATCTATTTCATAGATGTCCTGTGGCACATTTCTAATACGTAGAATTTAAATATGTATACATTTACTGTACTAATGTTTCCCATCAGTCAATTAAACGTCTTAAAGATTTGAACGCTGCTCATGTGGCATACAGCTTTCTGAGCCTCAAAGCGCCCTCTGCCGTAATACAAACAGAAACAGTATTAGCTAGTAACAAATACTCCCTCAAACACTACAAGCATTGACACTTCACGACCGAAATCTCAGCTCACGCTATGATTTAATATATGACTGACAGTTTGACTCTACTAGTCTGATAGCAAGTCACACATTAATGACAGTGTGTGTATGACAATTACTGTAAGAACCAAAAGTTAAAAATATAAAATGTCAGGCCAGTCATAGTAAGTGTGGAAAATATTGGATAACTATTTCTATTAGTGGCAATTAAAAAATAAATAACTATGCAACCCTTCAGATAGATAGCTCTGGATTTACAAAATGTACCAATGGTTTCTACCAAAATTTTATGCGTGTTACCTTGACAACATACAACCCTAAATAACTATGCAACCCTTCAGATAGATAGCTCTGGATTTATTTTTGCAAATGCACTTCTTTCTGAATCATAAGGAATCACAAAAATAATCATATTTGAATGTTTAATGTTAAAATACAGTGTAAATAGCTGGTTAAAACATATTTACAAAGCCATTGAAAAACTATACATTTTGTAAAAGAACAAAAAAAAAAAAAAAAAAAGGATTGCACACCAACATGACAAAGCATAATCAGCACACCAGTAGCAAACAAATTGTGAGTCACAGCCTGGTGCTTAGGGAAATATTAACACGTCATCATTCAGAGCAACACTCAAAATAACATGACAACGAAACACCTCTTAGTTAATCTGCGTGGTTGTGGCGGTGTGAGATGGTGTAAAACTACAAAAGCATCAAACATCAAGAACTTCAACACAAAACTGAGTACATAATTCAACG
Organism: Cyprinus carpio; assembly: GCF_018340385.1. Taxonomy (NCBI): domain Eukaryota; kingdom Metazoa; phylum Chordata; class Actinopteri; order Cypriniformes; family Cyprinidae; genus Cyprinus; species Cyprinus carpio. The sequence goes on from NC_056586.1 coordinate 7,857,313, forward strand.
GTTTGAATTCTGAAAGTACCACTGTTTCAAAACTGTACATGAAATACCACGGAAATAACGGTTTTGGTGGGAAAAGGTCCTGACGGTCATTTAAAGCATAAAAAATGATGTGACCAAATGTGTGACCACATGTAGTGCTTAAAAAAAAAAAAAAAAAAGAACTGCCAGATCTACCAGATTTACCAAAAAAAAAAAAAATCCAAATATGCATTTACATCTTTATTTAAAAACATAAAACCAATGGAAGAAATTAAGGTTTAAAGGTGTATATTCATATACGCCATTAGAAGTTCAACTTTGCCAATAAAATGATGGGAACCGAGCCGTTACTCCAGTGTGGCCTGTGCTCCTTTTTCAGTCATCCGCAGTAAGAGCATCTCTGAATATTTCTCCAGGAGGGCCACAGCCCTTTCGTCCCTGAGCTGCCGGCCGGGGGATTCCTCCGGGACGGGACGGGTGCTTTCGATCGAGGGGCGCATCTCTTGTGGGCACAGGGACTTCAATTCACTCTGTACCCCCACAAACACCTCCTGCAAAATACTCTTCATCTGTTCCTGCTGCTCTGACAACTCCGGGGTGGAGCACAACTACAGAGAGGGGACAGAAGAAGTGTTTTACCATTTGATGGATTTTATGGTAAGGTTTAGCTATAGGCATTTCCATTCACTCTCTAAGGCTATGTTTACACAACAACGGTGTAGTCACAAAATGGAAACGTTTTTCCCTTGCATTTTTAAAAGGTTTCATGTATAAACGGAAACATTTTCAAAACTATTTGCGTTTACACATCAGTGAAAACGGCAGATAACACTGTATTACGTATGCCAGGCCAGTAGTTGGCGCTGTCAGCTTGTTAGTAAACAGTACCTGTAGGGAAATGATGATTCTATGTTGTATATGAGCGTCTCCGCTGTTGGTTGTAATATTGGTGAAGTAAATCCACACTTTGCTGAATAAGCATTAGCAAACTCTTGAGCAGCAACAACAGTACCATGTTCTCCGCCATTGTTGTGTATGTTTGTTCATGCTTGCCTTTAAAATTAGCTCGTACTGCAAGTCTTCTGCAACTGTTGTCAAAGATTCCCATATTGGGTGTTTACACGGAAACAATAATGGTGCAGTTTTCAAAAACTTGCACTTTTAAACCCATCTTTGATTGGACTTTTCCAGCAGACTGTGATCTAGATCTAGTCCCCAAAATGCCACTGTCGTGTAAACGAACAGTCAAAACGCTGTTTTTGGCTGAAAATGTCATGTAAACGACCCCTAAGAATGCTACAGAATTCCTTTTCTGAGAGTGTTATTGTTAAATAAAATATGTATTAAATATATTTTCCAAAAAGAATATACATAAATGACAATTTTTTTCCTTGTCAACCAATGCCAGGTTCATAATGCACGATTTTAGCCCCGATTGTCACTCGCAGACAGCTTTTTGAAAAAATAAAATAAAATAAAATAAAAAATAAAATAAACCAATCGCAGACAAATGCCCGGAAATTGCTAAACATCTGGACATGCTTAACATCTGGACCTGTCGGCGACTCAGAGTCCTGCAGTGTAAAATGTATTTTGACTTGAAATGACATTGGCAATAACCTACAGCCAATGAGAGAGCACAATAAAGGGCAAAAGAAAGATCTCCAACGAAACATCAGCATGAAAAACTGAAAGATTATACTATATAAAAAAACTGAAAACTATATCTGTTCTCCCTGACAGAGGTAGAGATTTAGATAAATCACCTTGTTATAAAAGCCAGTTGCTTTATGGATGGTCTGCCAGAGTTCATTCACCATCTCCTTACACATCTGGACACTCAACGAGTCTGCAGAAAGTCCTAAAGACAAAAATGAACATTACCATCAATGGCCGCGCAGATAAATAAAATCCCAATATTAATCAGAATTCAGTCATATTCTGATAAGGAACATGAAATGTCAACAGATTAACCCAATTGGAAAAACCTAATTAAGTAGAAATGTGAAGCAGACAGTGAACACCCTCAGGCTACCCAAGATGTAGTTGGGTTTGCGTAAATATATTCTGCAAATTTTAATTTTGGGGTGAACTATTCCTTTACTCTGAATTTTGAGCAATGTAAACATGATTTGAAATCTGTGCACATCTATATGTAATTACTTATTTCCCTGATACTATGGAACACCAGAGCCCAGGTGTTCATGGTCAACTAATTTCTTGCTATCTTAATGTATTGTAGCATGTAGAACACAAAGTACCTGTGTCCTTTTGTGAAGGATCTTTTCTGTCTAGAGTCACTGAGTTGGTCATTGAGATCCGATCAGTGGCCTGTGTGTTCCCACATGACTCTGTAAGCCGCAGGTCTTCAATCACAGAATGACTGGTTTCTGACACTGTGGAGTTCCTGGCAAACATTTCAGACCCAGTCGAGAACCTGCTTGAAGTCTTAGAAACCAAACTCTGCTCAATATTAATGATCTGCTTCCGACACTCTTTCCCCAGTGACCGCATCTCTGTGGGCGTCACCAAAGCCTGTCGACGTGGAGACTCGGGACGTTCAACTTTCCCTAGATGGCTCTTGAAGGCCAACGGTGACAGACTGGCACGATTGGGCTCAATGAGGTCCAATCGAAGAGCTGCCCGGGCACTGTGGTTACCCAAAGCAGGAGTGGAGAGAGCTGGTGTCGGTTGAGACGATCCAGAGGAAAGAACTGAAGAGGAAGGAGGAACAATGTTCTCTTTGCTTTGGTCCACAGTTAGGTCCAGAGACGAAGACGGGGTGTTTAACTCGGTTTCTTCTGATGTACATGTCTCCACAGAGTTGCTCTGGGTTATCTTAGCACGGGAGCTTGCAGTGAGACCCATGTAGCTTTGGCGGGAGCGTGTAACAGATGTGTCACATGCACTGCTGGTAGATTTGGTGGTGAGAATGCCTGTAGTGTTATCATGAGCTTTGGACAGAATGCTCTTATTTGTGATTTCTGAAAAGACATATTAGAAGTTTATTAAAAGAAGAAAACCCAGATGTCAATTTTAAAGCTTGTGGTTTAACCCCAATTGCACAAGGCCAACCAAGAACCAAAAACCAAGATGTATACAAACTAAAAGAGAGAGCAAAACAAGCATGAAAACACCAAGACACCCATGTGAAACCATTCTGATTTGGTAATTTGGTAAGCCCGGACAACACACTCTCACAGACCTCCCAGAGCATTTTTCCAGCGTAAAAAGGATAAGTTCTGGCAAGATTTCCGAGCAGCCACTGAGGAACGTTTCTTGGTAACTGGAGGACAAGAGTTCAGCATATATATTGCATACAGCATATAAATTATAATTCAGCATTATATTTACAATTACAAAACAGTGCAAGAACTTCTGATATCTTCTAATTAGACTAAGTAATAAATTCTAAGAGGAAAATCAAGGGCAATAAAAGCAGTTGTATTTAACATGGAGCAGGGCACCTCATGGGGGCCGATATGTTGAGATCACATGACCAGTCAGATACTGTCAAGGCCTGATATACTATAAGAACTAAACAACAAACTGGTATGCCTCTATTTCGATCAAAATCAGTTCATTGAGTTCCGATGCGAATAAAACATGAACACACTGGAGAGCTGCTTCATAGTAGAAGCTAAAGTTTGATTGCATTTTTTTCATGTCTAATACTGTAAAGCTGCTTGCTTTAAAGCAATCTATTGCATAAATGCTATATAAATGCCAAGTGTCATAAATGGAGTGCTGAATTGCAGAGCTTGTGCAAACATATCCACATCGCTATGATCACATGCTTTCTTAACCACTGTTTTCTCACTGCTGTCGTTATTGTTGTGTGTTCTTTTTGTTATTGAGAGGAATAAGCGCAGCACATATTAACATCTGAACACTGCTTGCAGCTGTGTGGGTGTCGTCAGAACGCTCGAAAGACAACAAAAAAAAACAAAAAAAAACTTCCGCCATTAGTATTTTGGGGCCTTTAACCTCCCTGTTACGGGACACTTTCACTCATGGAAGTAAAATTCACTATTAACAGGCAAAAGGACATACCACTTTTCTCATTTTCTTCAATGGTTCCACTGTTGTTTGAAAGTACCTTGGACTTGTCTTAAAAGCAGGAGAAAAAGAGAAAAATTAACCCAAGATAAAGTCCCACAGACAACTTTAAGTCTCATCACCTCTGAAAGATTTTGTTTCTACTAAGATAACCTACAGTATCTTATCCTAACGTAATATTTCTAGCTAACAGTTTCACTTGAAAAAAGTTTTGTGGTTTTTAATACATATTTTTGAGGTCAATTAAACTAAAAGTGTAATCCTAAATAAACGGAGCAATTCCAATAGGGTCCTCGCACTGCAGTGCTCGGGCCCTAACAAGGACAATTAACTATTAGCAGATATACACTTAAGATTTAGGCATAGTTCACCCAAAAATGAAAATTCTAACATACACAAAATATATAAAAAAAAAAATATCACATTTTTTGTGTGTGTGTGTTTTTTTTTTTTTTTTTTTTTTTTTTTCACAGTTAAACATTTATCAATGCACAGAAATAGAGCACATCAAATATTGCCACTGCTGCTCAATTATACTGACTTTACACATAAGGACAAACCTCATTGGTTCTTGCGGAAAGTCCAATCATGCTTGAGTGAGACAAAAGAACAAACTTTGTTGGTTCTCTAGCATCAGACAAGCATGTCTGAGCTTCCATTTACCATTTCTGATGAGCTATATATACTGTATACATTTATCAATGTTTATATAAGAATACAAGTCTAAACTAAATCTTTTCATCATAAAAAGCTATTGTGTTTTTTCAGAAGACCTGGATTAAACCGCTTGATTCATGTAGATTACCTTTAGGATGTGGTGTTATGATTTCAGTAGAAAAAAACTAATGTATGAACAGAAAACATTCAGGTTTCATTACATATCTTCATTTGTTTTCTTAAAGAAACTGCACCCTCATTCAGAGTACATTATTCATGAAACTAAGCATCCTACCATTGTTTCATCGAAGGTTGGACAGCTATCACTGGATTCATCCGGTATACTGGGCAGGCAGGCTGCAGGCCGGCAAACAGCACTGCTACTAGTCCCAACAGTGCTGAAACAGCAGATACGTATAATGTCATCTACACTATGACACACTACAATATGTAGTTACACACTGTTTTATTTAGATCTCAAAAGGGAAGGAAAGGACTATAAATGTAAAATTATATTTCTCTATTACACAGTTTGAACAAAGGAGTCAAAACATGGATGTTTACTCACCGAAAGCGGCTCTGAAAGCGGGAGAGGAAGCGCGTGGAGATGCTGAGACGAGGATTGAGGAAGTTACTCTCTGTTGTGGGCTGCAGACTGCTCAAGTCCGTATTGAACTTTTCTACAAGAGATTGCACAGCAGATAAGATTTGCAATACGGGTTTCACCATCATCATAAAGGAGTAAAAAAAAAAAATCCTGAAAATTTAGTTCCGTTTATATCCAAGATGTAGATGAGTGTTTCTTTATCACACTGGTTCTTAATTCCAGTCCTGAGGACCCCCTGCTCTGCACATTTTGCATGTCTCCCTTATTTAACACACCTGATTCAGAACATCAGCTCGTTAGGAAAGAGATCCATGAGTGTCAGATAAGAGACATACTGTACTAAATGTGCAGATATTTGGAGAAAATTAGCATTACACCACTTACTCGCCAATGGGTCCTCTGCAGTGAATGGGTGCCGTCAGAATGAGAGTCCAAACAGCTGATTAAAAATGCACAAGTAACCCATACAAGTAATGCACAATTATTTCACATGTCTCAGTTAAGCAAAAAGCAACAGTTAAAATGCCTAAATGATGGATTTCTTTCTTACAAACATGCAGATTTTCAGTTCACAAGACATTAAAAGATGGACTGGAGTGGTGTGGTTTACTTGTGGATTGTGATGTTTTTATTAGCTGTTTGGACTCTTTCTGATGGCATCTCTTCAGTGCAGAAAGGATCAGAAATCTGAACAGATTTAAAACACCAGGCAACACACACTCGTCGACTTTGTAAATGGTAACAGTGAAAAACTGGGCATCATACACTAAAGACTGAGAATCACACACACTATCAGATTTTAGAATTGTTTTAAATGCAACAAACTCATGCAATAATGTGCCTTGGTGCTAGGAGACATAAAAAAAAAAAATCCAATGTGTTTTATAAAATCAATCATAATAACAAATGCATTTAGTATACATCATGTACAACATGACATTTTTGAAGCCAATAAAATGTTAATTTCCACTTATACAGTAAAAGAGCAAACATCTACTAGGACTGTGAGATATGGGGAGAATATCTAATTGCGATTTTTTCGACAGATATTGAGATTGCGATTTGAGTTGCGATTTTAAATTTGCAAAGGTCAAGCTTCAGCTCAATATTGTCAATAATGTGCAGCACAGTATGAGTATCATTACCCTGCTGGAAAAAAAAAAGCAGAAATTCTTACATTAAAACCAATACAATTCCCATTATAACCCTGAAATCCATTCAATTTTCAATTGTGGTTTGGTAGGGGTTCAATAAATTTTTTTGTTATTTAAAAAAAAAAAAATGCAGAAGACACGATTATAATGGTATAACTACTTTTACAGAATTAACTTAATTACTGAATTTCACTGGAAAGATTTGTTTATTTTTTTTTATAAATAAAGAACTGTGTTTCTTTAGTCAATTATTAAAGTTTATTAAATGTTTAATTTCATCCAAGGGATGCTCTTGATATACATTGTGATGCAGCTCTTGCAAACTATCTTTTTTGTTTGTTGTCTGTCGTTTCGAAGCTTAAGTTACATAACGTTTTTCTTTAGTTTTAATTTGCCTAACTATTGATCTGACCCTGTAGACGCCATAATCCCACTCTGTCTCCCGTTTAGTTTTTGTTTTTTAAATGGTGGGCGTTTATGCAGTTGGCTAGAGCTGTGCTGATTGGGGAGAACGAAGGTGCGCTCACTCTTTTGGTTAGTAAGACTGCCACTCAAGGCTGGGAGTCAAGCATATGCTCTGGAACAGAGTAATATCGCGTCCACATCGCAGGCTTTTGTGATTAGCAAATCGCAACGTCTCAAATCGCGATTTCGATTTGATTTCAATTAAATCGCACAGCTCTATCTCCTACCATTAGCAGCCACACCCAGGGTGTCAAAATGTTGGCGAAGCAAAGTTCCAGATTCTTCTTCATCCTCTTCAACTCCCGAGCTTCCTGTGGAGCTCACTTGACTGAGGGAGTCTGTGTCCTCTACAAAAGCAACAAAACAGAGGAAGCCACATCAACAGGTGGACCTGCAACCTTTTAAAAGGCCACTACTAGTGTCTTACTACCTTAGGTAGTTTCATACACTAAACACAGCGTGTAATAAAACTCACGGTCATGGGGCTGGTCACTATGGGAGGCCGAACTAGCCGAACAAGCGCTATCTGGGCTCAGCTCCTCTTCTTCTGGGTCCTCATCTGCACCCTCACACAAAGCTTTAACATCAAACTCTCTGGAGGGAAGAAAAAAAATCATTGAGTGAAAAATTCTAATTACTATGGACTTTCATTTAGCAATATTTAGTTTACTCTGTGTACAAAGTGCAGTTTCACTGTATGTAAATGAAAGAAACAGGGTTGTATAAAGACTGTCACACAGTTTAGTTGCTTGGTCCCATCCAGAGCTTGATTCCAGCGCATCAACTTTTCATAAATTGTGTAAAAATACCTCCAATCAAACTAACTCATGGGAGACTGGTGACAGTCATTTCAAGCAACAGCCGGGATTCCTCAGGGCTCGATGCTTGGCCCCCTTCTCCTTTCAGTAAATACCACAATACTACTCAAAGTCACCATCCAAGCATTTTTTTAATATTAAACCAAAAACAAAATGCATTGCAGCATCTCTCATGTTGCTGGATATGTATCTGCTAAATTAATGAATGTAAATACACCTATTTCCTAAATGAAAAATTAACCAAGCCAAGATGCCATTAAAAGCAATTTACCCTTCTCCAGTGGACAGGGCTGTGCTGTTGGCTGGGTACAAAATATAGCCCATCTTCTCTGGTGAGCTGAGCTCTGGATGGAAGTTCTCCTCTCCATGTGGCAACTGCAGAAAATCTGGCCCTTGGAGCGAAGAGCTAAACCCAACTTGGGTTTCCTGTAACAAATGTTACAAAGTTAATTATAAGGGATAATCATTTGTCTAATACATGTTTTGAAATTATTTGCAAATATATGTGAGTTTAAATTAGATAAACTGTTCATCAGGTTAATGTTTTAACACACTAGCACTGCTGTAGTTTACATAACACTCTCCAACAGTAGAATGTTACTTCTTTAGCGACAACTATTACTAGTTAAATTATAATGATATTTTTACATTTTATCAGCAATAAATCTCATCTGATTCCAATCTCCAATTGTGCAGACTACAGCATAGAGATTAGGGACATGTAGCAGCGCTGGCAGTGTGAATGGCGCATTAAAGAACAGTTCACCCAAAAATGAAATTTTGAAAATTTACTCTCATGCCCATCCTGTATAAAATACAGATGAGTTTGTTTCTTCATCAGAACAGATTTAATTATTCCCACATGATGAAGAAAAAACGGCTAGTTGGACACCAGCTTTGCATAACTTACACTGCAAATCTTTTCCTCCTCCTCTTGATCATCATCGTCAACATCTTCATCCAGCAGGCTGTCCAAACTCTGCGGATGAAAGCGAGAGTCTTCCTCAAACTCTTCCTCTCCCACGGCTCTGCTAGGAGTGTGTGAAAGGGGAAGCTGCATGCTCTTCATCTCCAGTACTGTGCGGATGGCTAGTGGATCTGACTGCACTGCCCAGCGTCCCTGTGGCTGGTACTGAGATCTACTAGTTATGCCACTACCATCATTTTCACCTCCTCCACCCTGTAACATCCAAGAGATCCATTAGTCATGAAAGAAAACAATCTGCACAACATTTTATGATAACAGGAACATACATACCAGTCTACGAATCCACATGGGCATTTTGCCATTGGTTTGGAGCACCACCGAATCCACAGATGCTGAAGTAGAACAGTCAAGCCCATTAAATTCCATTCTAAACTGCATTCTATACATTTTGCTTTTGCACTTAATGTGACCAAGAGGCCCATGACTTCTCAATATCACCACAGAGGAGATAAATCAACACACCATCAGTAGAATCAAGCCTGTCTGGAGTTCTGCAGTCCTCCACATCTTCGTCTGGAGTCTCCTCTGGCATCAAGCTGCCTTCCTCTTCCTCCTCCATGTGAGGCAAAGCACTACAGGGTACAGTGATGTAGGTCTCTCTCCTGAGCAATAGGAATTTAATTATAAAATGAAATGAGACACCAATTTGAATTGCTGGCAATATTTAATCATATAACCTCAAATTAAATAAATATTTTAAAAACAAATAAAGTAAAAAATTCATTGGTATCTGCAAAATTCATTATTGGAACCTCTAAGGACTGTGTTAAGCCCGTAGAATGCACAACAGCGACGATTTTCATTTTTTTTAACGTGCAGTGCTCATATCCATTTTAGGGATGTTCATTTTAACTGGTTAACTGTCCGTAAGAATTTTTGACTGATTAATACAATCAGTTAAATCATTTTAAAAACACACTATTCATATATATAAACAAAAAAAAAAAAAATTTAAAAAAAAAAAACTCGCATACAAGTCACATTTTATTATTCGAATAGTATATATATATAATATAATATATACACAATATTATATATATATATATATATATATATATATATTATATATATACACATATATATACACATATATATATATATATATATACTATATATATATATATATATAATATCATATATATATCTATATATAATAAAAAAAATCATTAAAAAAAAAAACAAGTAACTCGCATACAAGTCACATTTTATTATTAAAAAAAAAAAAATCGCATACAAGTCACATTTTATTATTTCATTCAGAAATAGGCCTAATGCCGACACAAAATGTTTACAAACATTATAATAAACACTGTAAACATAGCTAGGCTATTTTAGTTCCCCTCACTCTACAACAAATCCTTTCAATTAACAGTATTTAGAAAAGAACAAGAATTAAAAATATAAGCTGCTATAGCTATATAAACAACAAGCCAAAATGAATTCATTTAGGCTAAAATGAAACTGAAATCAACATTGGATCTCTCATTCAACACAAAATAAAACGTTTCTGTATTTGCAATGTATTTGAATGCCAAAACATTATTTATTATGTAGCCTACTTCACTCACGTTCCAATATCCACGTAAAACAAAATGTTTTACATAACGGCAGTAAGGTGATAACGCTTAATGGCACAGATTTTACTACATATTTAAACTGAACAGTGTTTTTTTTTTCATATGTCTGACTGACTGTATTTTATTATGATAATGAACAGGCTGCATTGTCAAATTAGCAAAGCTTAACTGTGTGGGTGCATGCAGCAATCATTTGAATTTTTTACTTCTATCAGTGGAAGCAACTACTCATTTTAGTCAAAGATAATCGGAATTGTAAAAGGTTTGCTTTTATTTATGTACATTCACAATAAAAAAAAATATATATATTTGTGCTTTTGTAAAATAAGCCTAAAGAGAAAAAAAATGGGATGCCACTTTCTGCTAGATAGATAGATATAGATAGCCTAGCTTTATTATGTTTTTTTTCCACTTGCAGAAACACTGCAGGTGCGTGATGTGATATGATGACCATGTGAATCCTCATGTTCTGTTTGCTGCTTTTTGCAAATGTAAAATGAATCCCTGGGAAACAAATATTAGTATTTTTAATGGGTCACAGACACTTATCCTTTCAAATTGAATTCAATAATTTAAAATAATCTTGTCGGTTAACAGTTAATAATCGTTTACCAAGCGTCGGTTGTCGGTTAGAAAAAATAACCGAAATGAACATCCCTAATCCAATTTAATAAAAATAATAATTAAAAATTATTTAATCATCACATAATTACCAATGCCGCAGGGATGATGTATTTTTGTACATTTAGCACTACCGGTTCCATTCTCCCAAAGTCTAATGGTTTTTTGAATAGGTTTTTGGTTAAATGTCTGGAATGATGTCTCATGCGCAAAATATTTTTGATTTATTTTATGGCATAAATACATAAGTAATACCCTCCTTTATCTCTTAAAAAAAATTTTTTTTTTGCTTGTCTTGAAAAACATGGTTGCTAACAAGTGGCTAAATGGGACTGCAGACAAACAGGTAAACTCATCTACAACCACGTTTACGGTCTCATTTTGTTTATAATCGTGCTCTTCTAAAACTATTCTAACAAACTTTTGGGGAAAATGACTGGAAGAGCTGTCAGCAGCTTAAAGTCTAACTTTGTAATAATACAACCCCAAATCAGAAAAAGTTGGGACAGTATGGAAAACGCAAAAAAAAAAGAAAAAAAAAAAAAAAAAAAAAAAAGAAGTGATTTCTAAATTTACTTTGACTTGTATTTCATTGCAGACAATATGAACAAAAAATATTTCATGTTTGTCTGGTCAACTTCATGTCATTTGTAAATATGCATCCTTTCCTGGTCATCCAGACCTGCAACACATTTAAAAAAAAAGTTGGGACAGTAAAGCATTTACCACTTTGTAATGTTGTCATTCCTTTTCACAACACTTAAAAAGACGTTTAGGGACTGAAGACACCAAGTGAAGAAGTGTTTCAGGTGTAATTTTGTCCCATTCTTCCTGCAAACAAGTCTTAAGGTGGGCAACAGTACGGGGTCTTCGTTGTCGCATTTTGTGCTTCAAAATGCGCCACACATTCTCTATTGGAGAAAGGTCGGGACTGCAGGCAGGCCAGTCAAGTACCTGTACCCTCTTCCTCCACAGCCAGGACTTTGTAATGTGTGCAGAATGTGGTTTTGCATTGTCTTGTTGAAATATGCATGGACTGAAATACTGATTCATCTGACCACAGTACACGTTTCCACTGTGTGATGGTTCATCCCAGATGCCTCCGAGCCCAGAGTAGTCGACGGCGCTTCTGGACACTGTTAACAAAGGGCTTCCTTTTGGCACAGTACAGTTTTAACTGGCATTTGTGGATGTAACTACGTATTGTGGTACTTGACAAAGGTTTGCCAAAGTAGTCCTGAGCCCATGTGGTGATATCGCTTATAGATGAATGACGATTCTTGATGCAGTGCCGCCTGAGGGATCGGAGATCACGGTTGTTCAGCTTAGGCTTGCCCCCTTGTCCTTTATGCACTGAAATTCCTCCAGATTCCTTGAATCTTTTAATTATGTTATGCACTGTTGAATGTGAAATATCCAAATCTCTTCCTATATTTCTTTGAGGAACATTGTTTTTAAACATTTCAATTTTCTCACGTATTTGTTGGCAAACTGGCAATCTTTGCTCCTAAAGGATTAGACCTTTCTTGGATGCTCCTTTTGTACCAAATCATAATTACAATCACCTGTTGACATCACCTGTTTCAAATCACATCATTATTTAACCATTTTACCTCATTACTAGCCCTAAATTGCTCCTGTCCCAACTTTTTTTTGAAATGTGTTGCAGGTCTGAATGACAGGAAAGGATGCATATTTACAAATTACATGAAGTTGACCAGACAAAACATGAAATATTTTGTGTTCATATTGTCTGCAATGAAATACAAGTCAAAGTAAATTTAGAAATCACTACTTTCTTTTTTTTATTTTCGTTTTCCATACTGTCCCAACTTTTTCTGATTTGGGGTTGTACAAAGCAGGTTGAAAATCAGCAATGTCGGTAGCATATGTAAATGAACAATGTTTTCTCTTTCTGCGCTACCTGGACTAAAAAAAATCATGTTTTTTTTTCAGCAAAAGTCCACCAGATGACACAAAACAAACTTTACTTCCGCATTTTTGTACCCCTAACCACAGAAAGTCAGATCGACATGCCATGGTTTTGTTTACTACACATAATAAAGCATGCGTTACGCTCTTTTTTCATTGCCTGCGTATCACTATATGAGACATAAACACGTGAACATCATCTCCAGAGTCAGACTTGTAACCCAAAGGTTGTGAGTTCGAGTCTCAGGTCCGGCAAGAATTGTAGGTGTGGGGAGTGAATGACCAGTGCTCTCTTCTAATCTCAATACCACGACTGAGGTGAGACCCTTGAGCAAGGGACCAAACCCCCAACTACTCCCCGGTGCTGCAGCAATATGGCTGCCCACTGCTCCGGGTGTGTGCACTTGGATGGGTTAAATGCAGAGCACAAATTCCGAGTATGGGACACCACACCTCACTTCTCTTTTACGTTACTGTTTCATTAGAGAAAACTTCATGGTCTTCACAACAACCCTTCAAAATAAAACCTCACTCCGTTAAATGGATTCGACTCTGATCAAACCTATCCAATAGAAGCAGACCGGGAGTGGCCTCGGACGGTAATATGCCCAGTGCATTATGGGTGAAGTTTTCCTACCTACTTGGCAAAAGACAAGAGCCTTTTTTCTGCTTTCTTTAGTCAGTTGGCACACTTTTCCATAAAAAAAAAAAAAAAAAAAAAAAAAACTTTCTATTATTTAGATCAGATTTGCAGTGACTCTACCTGATGGCTTGCTGTTGGCTGGGGGCCTGTTGAACCCTCAGGCCTGCTTGCTGCTTCCTCTCTGCCAGCCTCTTCCTCATGGAGTTGGTCATCTGAGAGTCCAGCCGCCACACAAACACACAGCTGGATACACACACAAACCCCAGAATAAGACTTAGATTTGAGGAGTTCTTAAAGGGATATTTCACTCAAAAAAATGAAGATTGTGTCATTATTTACTCACCCTCATGCTTTCTTCTATGGAAATTAAAAGAAGAAAGTTGGTAACCGAACAGTTTCGGTTCCCACTGACTTTCATTATACCTTTTATGTTCCACAGAACAAAGAAAGTCATACAAGTTTGGAATGACATGAGTTAATGACAGAATTAATTTTTTTGAGTGAATCACCCCTTTTTTACACACATTGAGGTAAGGTCAATCAATATTGATCGATGTGAATCTTAAAAATACCAATAATAAACAGAAAAAACTAAGAATAATGCAGGACGTTTAATTATAAGCCCAAAATACACAGGGACTCTTATTTTGCAATGTTTATGCTTCACTACTTCCAGCTGCTCAAAATAGGACAGTTAAAAATAGCACTTTCAACCATCTACATATTAAAGGGTTCGTTCACCCAAAAATGAAAATTAGGGGTAGTCGGTGATTTAATTGCCGTTCGAATCCAGGATGTCAGTGTTTTTTTCTCACCACCCCCGTAAAAATCCCCAGCCAAATTACTGTTTTTTGACAAACAACAAGGTCGTGTGGGAATTTAATTGCCGTCCGAATCCACATCTGAGTTTACAAGAAGAAATTTATTCAAAATTCAGTGCTTAAACCCTTTTGAGCACTCCCGAACACCGTAAGGTACGTTGACTGTTGTACTTGTGTAATTTGCATACATATTTACTTCTTAAATGCTGGAAAGTATTTAAAAGAACAATACTTCATAACTGCTCACAGCGACAGGGAGCAGAAAGAGAAGAAAAGCACGCAAACATTCGAAATGGGTCTTTATTATGGCAGCAGCAGGTATGTAATAGTTTCAAAATGTGTATTATAAATGGATATATAGACTACATAACTATATCGCGTATAATTATATACAACTAGAGCGCATCTTTTTAAACAGGAGATTTAGTAAATCAAATAATAAATAGGATTATACATTATAAAATATGCTTATAGGAATAATAAGAATACATTTTACATAAGTATTTTTAAATGCATTTTACACAATAAGAATACATTTTGTAAATAAAATTCATCTTATTTACAGCAGACAATTATGTGACTGTTCACGTGAGCAGCGCGTTCCCAGGTTCGTAGGATCACAGAACTCACTCACTCCTCTGTGAACAGATCGCCATCCTAATCTCTGAGTTTTATCACTGAGGTGATATGTAAATTCATTTTTACAGGCATCCACATGAGAAACAATTACCGTCCGAATCGGGCTTTAGGCTGTGTTTTACCCACCCCCAAGGCAACCAAGGTGTATATGACTTTGTTCTTTCAGACGAATCCAGTCGGAGTTATATTAAAAACTGTCCTGGCTATTCCAAGTTCTATCATTGCAGTCAGCGGGTGTTGCAGTGCATCAGTCCAAAAGAAGTGAAATAAAAAGTGCCCATCCATTAAAAAAAAAAAAAAGGCCTCCTGTAGGGAATTAATGCGTTTTTGTAAGAAAAATATTCATATTCAAAAAGTAATAATCACTTGAATCTAGCTTGCACTCACTATTGTTAACGGAAGCAGTTCCGGGCAGATTACGTATGAGGTCGGCATTGCGCATGCACCGCTCAGAAGTGACGAACATGGAAAAGCAGCAGCGAGATCAAGACAAAGGTCACTAATTAGAAGTACAAAACGAGGATTTGTAAAGAAGAATGTCAGAGGATTTCGATATAAGCCAAGAGGTTTTCCTTTGCTAAAGTAAGGAAACTTTTGCTTCCTTTGCACCTGTTAACAAATGCTGGTTTTCACGAGACTCACCGGCGCATCTGCAACGCTGACCCCATACGTCATGCTCTCGGAACTGCTTCTGTGTACAACTGTTGGCGCAAGCTAGATTAAAGTGATTATTATGTTTTGAATGTGGATACTTTTCTTACAAAAACGCATGGATTCGCTACAGGAGGCCTTTGTTCACCCGCCCCAGAGCCGTGTGAGACACTTTATTTTATGGATGGGCGCTTTTTATTTTACTTCTTTTGGACTGATGCACTGCAGCACCCGCAATGAAGAAAGGAGAAAGTCATATACACCTAGGATGCCTCTGGGGTGAGTAAAACACAGCCTAACTTTCATTTTTGGGTGAACTAACCCTTTAAATGTCAACATATTAAAATACACACACCATGAACTCACAATTCATCAACAGTAGATCATAAACAACTGCTTGGCATAAACGCACAATTATTCATTGACAGCAAACTGCTGTGAAACCATGAGTCTGTATAATGGGCAACAGCACTACATTTTGACCTTGAACATTCAGCGTTCACATTAATTTAACCAGTCTTTTAATCACATTAAGTTGTGTCACGCTAAAAAAAAAAATAATATGTATGATATATTAATAACCTAAAAAAATAACAAAAATTATTTTATTTTTTCCTATATTTAATACTGTAAAAAATAAATAAAAAATAAATAAAAAAAATTACAATAAAACATAAAAAAAAAAAAATTATTACATCAATAATTAAAATAAAGTAGTAAAATATATACATTTAAAAGATTTACCTGTCACCAGAGACTGTGATCAGATGCCTGCAGTCCTGGCTGAACTTCATACCTGTAACAATTTCTGTGCAGGGATAAAAGTTTGTTCAACAATAAGGAGATTTATGTGGAGAAAGAATGAATTCAGCGATTAAGAACAACAATCTTACCCGAATGTCCAAATAAGGTGGCTACACATTCGCCTGACTCATAGTCAAAGATACAGATATTTTTGTCTGAACAACTGGTGGCCAGAAACATCCCAGAGGGATCCAACTGAACCTGAGAGCAAAAAAATGAAGTCATTGCCAAAAATGAAAAGATTTTTTTAATGAAAGCATAAACTACCATAAACGCATTATTCACACCACACACAAACCTTAAGCAGTGTCCCATCATCATTCAGGGAGCCCTTGAAACACTTTTTCATCTTGCCACTCTGCACATTGTACACTCTGAAAATGTAAAAGTGGCTTTAAATGGCATTCATGCAAATAACTCATGCCTTATGCCTCTTAAACGGGCACAATTTATTATCATAATATCAGCGTTAAAAAAAAAAATGTAAAAAAAAAAAAAAAAAAAAAAACAATAAAAATGTATAAGTAGAAGGAAGTAAGAACTCACACAAAGCCCTACCTAATGTTCCGGTCCTGGCACGCAATGGCCGTGTGTGTGCGTGTGGCGTCCAGGTCCATGTCATACAGTGTGCTCTTCTCCACTATGTGATGGGATCGTGAGAAGCTCAAGCCTTCCGAGGTCTTTCAGAAGAGAGACACAAACAGATGAAATCAAACGCAAAGCCAAGGCATCTATTTGCATGTTTACTGATTAACCGTCTTACATGTCCACTGCCATTTTATTTTTTTCCCAAAAATTCCATCTTACATTTTTTTTCTGGATTTCCTTTTATTTAATGGTTTAATTAAATTTCATTAAACCAAAATGTGTGTCTGATTAATTGAAACTGAAACACATACAATCTAACAACAATACACCAAAAGTTCATTTTTTAGGGCTCTATTTTTTCCAAGCTCTGCGTTTTCCCATCTAAATTTTTCTGGATTCCATTTCTTTGGTTTAATTCAATTTTTATAACAAAAATTATGCCTTTTTTTGTGTTGCACATCTACTGTTAAAATTAAAGAAAAATAGAAGAAAAATAATGAATTATGGAGAATCAATGGGGAAAAAGCCTAACTTTATATTTAAAAGTAAATAGGCATAAAACATTCTGTATGTAAGTAGACCATGATGTTTATATAATATATAATTTACTATTACATTTCATATTTTTGATTTTTAATAAATTACATTTAAAACATTGAGCAATTTTATCCTTTTTCTTCCTCATTTACTAATTCATGTATCAGAGGCTTAACAAAAAAAAAATTAAATGTTGAATATCTCCAGAATCATGGCAATATTCTGAATTATCTGAATTATTAAATATTTCTATTTATCACTGGGTAATCTCTACACTGTTTATGTAGTAGATAGAATAAGAAACCTCTATAATATAGCAGCAGTAACACAAAAAAAATAAATGAAATGTAATTCCAGCATCCTTACCTTTTCAGCAGATCGAAAATAGATGCTCTTGTCGGCGCCACAGCTGACCAAACACAACTCTGAACTCAGTCCTACAAAGATACATACATAATATGCTTGAGAAATGTATGATATGTCATAATCCAAAATCATTAAGTGCTTATATCTATTGTGAAATCACCTGTAAACTTGATGGCAGTGATGGAGGCCGAATGATCGTAAACTGTCTGCACTAGATTGCATTTCTTCTCCATGTCAAAGATGTGAATGAGTCGATCACGACTGGCAGAAGCCAACAGATGCAAACCTGACAGGAGAAACACGCTCATCTACACTGACGATAATAGAAATTTGTAGTTTTTCACAGCTCCACTCGGCATGCTTAACACTAATATCCAGATTTCAACTCAAATTAAATTAAATTGTTTGTGCAATACAATATATGCATTTGGAAAAAAAGACAAGGTTCATTACCAGTCTCAGTAGGGGAGAAGGCTAGACACAAGACCTCCGAATCATGAGCCTCGATTTTCTGCAGCTCGTCCATGAAATGCAAGCCAAAGATTCTGCAGAAGTTACCGTTGATTCAGCATATGTTCAGTTATGATTTAGTTCTCTACACAGATCCCTTATTCCTCTCACCTCAGGTTTCCACTGCGGTCTCCGGCAGCCAAAAGTTGCCCATCTGGGCTGATTTCCAGCACCCTGATCCCAGATTTACCATCCTGGCTTGCTCCCTCAGCTTTCTCTGCCTCGGCTTTGAGGTATTGCGTGTCGCCGTCCACATACACTATCCTTGCGATATCCTGGAAGATATTCACACACAGGGAAATCGGTGAAGACAAGAATCATCAATTACTCACCCTCACATCATTCCAAACCCATAAGCCTTTAGATAAACTAAGGTATTTCAATGAAACCTGAGAGATATTTGTACCTCCATTGAAAGTTTTTTTTACCAAAATTAAAAAAAAAATGTCAAAGACATAGTAAAGGTAATAACAAATGAATTAAGCAGCTTAAGTCTTCAGAAACAGATGTATTAATCAAAGATTTGGTGGAATAGACTGTCAATGGAAAGAAGAAAATGTCTCGGTTGAAGATGAGCTAAAGGCTTTTGAAAGTTTCTTGAAAGTCTTTGTAAATTTCATTTTTGGACGAGCTATCCTTTTTTAATTTTTCTTTGTTTTTGGCTTCAATGTTATTTAGTTTGTAACAGTTTAGGTCTGTTTTATTTTTTTTAATTCATCAAAGTTACAAATTAAATATTACAAGTACAAATATTTAATTCAGTCTCCTAATTAATATTAGGTTATAAGATCTGCATACACAATTATAGCTACTTGGGGTGTGTGCGATATGGCAAAAATACAATAACACCAAAAATCATAACACACAAAAAAAACAATCAACTATAATAACACAATTCTTTTACAAATTTGCAATACAACATTACAACAAAACTAAGCATTACACAATTACAAACTTACCTATTTTAGAAACAAAGCCTTACAAGGTAACAAAATATTAAAATAAAAAAGAATGGCAGATATTAGGCTAAATTGGGCAAAGATAAAAATTGTTGTCATCATTTTATCGTAGTTATTACAAAATAACAAAGATACACATGACCAAAAAAAAAAAAAAAAAAAAAACAGTGCTTTATTTTTCGGGTACAGAAGGTATTTAGCAGTAGCATTAATATGAAAAAACACTAACACAGTTGCTTTAATAAGAATTAATGTATAATTTATACAGTGAAGTGACATAAGAATAAAAGTTTTAGTATAAATAAGGGGGAAAAAAAGAATTATGTATGCCAACAACAAAACAAAAAAACAATTCTATAAATAAATCATTCACAAACAAAGATGCTCTTATAGTCAATAATCACATGCTGATGGCCAGTTATACAGATGGTAATCATACAGATGTGCCATATAGTCAATAATCACACTATTCATATAGACTGCATTCACACTGATAGCTGCGATTACACAGTAATCACACGCTGATGAGCGCTCAAACAGATGGTAATCATGCAGATACAGCCACATTCCCCACAAAACACACACGAAAAATGTTGAAAAAAAAAAAAAAAAAAAAGAAAATTGTTTGTACAAAAAGCCGATCGATAAGTAACGCCCCCATCAGATCACATGCGCCACACAACAACTCAATAAGCCGTCACCATAAATAGAAATATCCAAAATAAAAAAAAACAATATTATCTTATACTTTACTCTTTTTTACTGGATGGTCTTATTCTGTTTGTGACACTGTATGTTACAAAACCATGCTGTTTTTTACTACCAAGATGCATTTTTTTTTTTTGAGCGCAAGATATTCCATAACGGATACAAACAATACTGTCTGCGAAGAACTGAGACGTAAACAAAGGAATTACCATCCATATTACAATGTTATTGCTTCGTTTGGGATGTCATTCAGTGGACCCTTACCTTTCTAACTAAACCAGGATTTACAGCTGTGGATGCGTTTATGACTCATTATTACGACGAATCTGGTATGTACTGCATTTTGATTATGCATGTTTTGATGTGTACTGCGTACACAAATTTAGCAAATACATTACTTATAAGCTTTCCATTGAAAAACAGCGATCTGTCGTCGATGCTTGAGGCTTAGACCTTTATAATGATATATAATTTGTAAAGATTAATGCTGCACGTTAAGGTTAAGAGCTGCACGTATCCAATTTACAGGCACGCATCAGTTTCTCTCAACTGTTTGCTTTCACTTTAGACATAACCAGTTGTGTTTATATGTAAACCTTGTGTGTTTTTGACAGTATTAGCGCAATCAGATGTGAAAGATAACTTAGTCCAGTAATCAGGCGCTGTTGGACAGGCTTTTTCGTGGATGCACTCTTCAGGTGTACACGCTCAGAACTTTACTATCATTACCTGCCCTTATGCAGTCTAGCAGTAGTCAGTACCTGGCTGTAAAGGTTGTGGCGAAGGCCTTGTTCTGAGCCATGACTCTGCGTGGACTCGCTCTTCCACAGGCGGATGGTGTTATCAGATGAACAGGTGAGGAAAGAGCCAGGTGACAAACACGCCACAGATGAATCTTCAAGCTCAGGGTAGGTCTGCCGAGAATATTCATGCATTAATAAACTGGCCTATAGCATATTATTCATCTGATAATCTCAACATGAACTGGTTTGTCACCAACACACCTCCACACTCCACACACATCCGCTGTGGTACAGAGCTGAGTAGACCTTCCCTACGTTTCGAATGTCCTGCACGTCCCATACGTACACACTGTGGTCATTATACACACACGACAAGTGCCTGGTCACAGGGTCAAAGGTTAAAGCCAGGGTATCTGGATACTGTGCTTCTGGGTTGGCGCCAAACAAATGCCTATGAAAAGAGTTAATCAAAGAAAAATGTATAACATTTGATATTATTATGTTGTTTTTAACAAAAAATTATGTTTAAACCATTATACAGATAGATAATTCAAACCACAAGAACTCAGGTAATGGACTGATCTTGCCAGCATAATATCTGGACTTTGAATATTTAAGCCATATGTTGTCTTTACATTCTGTTTTTCAAGGTGTTCACCTGATTTGCCTCAACTTTATTCAGTATTCAACGTGTCATTTAAAAACACGGTAGATCAGTTATATATTTTTTACTTGTCAAAATAAATCATTATCTTATCAAATTCGGTCAATGCAACAGTTCAGATGTTGGCAAATTAGAAATGAGCGGTCTATGCGTTCCTACAGAAATGCTTTATCTTGAGGGTTTCAGTTTTTATCTCTCCTCACATTTTTAAACATTCAAGTTTGAGCCATGTCAAGTTTATTTACATTTATTTCCCACCGTTTATAATGAATGGCAATTATAACATTGTTCTCTATACAGAGTTAAATTGGAAGAATTTTTTTTTTTTTTTTTTTTTTGTGGAGTAAGGGAAACTAAAATACTAATTTAGAGTGTTTAAAACATTTGTAAATGTTTTATGCACCAGCATTTTACATTTCAGAATGTAATGAAGTGTGTTTTATTTTATATTTAGATCTTTTTTCTAAACTATGCAATTTCAACCTGTCACGACTATTCCAAAAAATATGGTACACTGAAAACTGAACTAATTTTAACATGTGACTTAAAGAAAAAACACCACTGGCATGCAACCACACAATAACATTTGTTTAAATAGCAAAGAAAGGAAACAAATGTGTTTTGTGTGATTGATTAAAAATATCAACAGATTAATAGAGTAATAGTTGCAGTGGTATTACATTCCTCATTAGTCCAGGTTTTTCTGATGTCTCTTACCCTGGCTGGGTGCCCTGAGACACATCTACTCCCAAGCAGTGCGGCCGGTGCAGAGTGCTGATGTAACGCAGGTCCTGTGGGCTGAACACACGCACTGTGCCATCTGCACAACCGCAGAAAACAAACGTCTCGCTCACCGATAAGCACTGTGCTGATGTCGTCTACAACAGCAAAACAAAGACACATGACAGGATGCTTTCTGAATAACATCCAATAAATCCAATCCTACTTGTCTCCAAGACGTGTTATGCATTCAGTGTTTGAATTTCTTATACTGGCTTTAAAGAAATAGTTCACCCAAAAATCATTCACTGAAAATATAGTCAGGCCATCCAAGATGTAGATGTGCTAGTTCATACTGGAACAGATTTGAAGAAATTTTGCATTACATCACTTGCTCAATGGATCCTCTCCAGTGAATGGGTGCCGTCAGCCAAACAGCTGATAATAACATCACAATAATCCACACCACTCCAGTCCATCAGTTAATGTCTTGAAGAGAAAAGCTGCATGTTTGTAAGAAACAAATCCATCAATAAGGCGTTTTTACTTTAAAACGTTGCTTCTTGCCAAAATGCCAGAATAATCAAGAACAATGCTTCCTTCAATGAAAAAGTTCATCCCCTGTTGTCCTCTCACTTCAAAATCTACTGACATATTTGTTTAGAACTGTTGTCACTTGTAAACAGTGTTTTCTCTGTGCATATTTCTCTCCTGATTCAGACAATGGAAAAAGCAATATCGTGGATAAAGGACTTGGATATTTGCCGGAAGTAAAAGCGAATCAATGTGTTTTTGTAAGAAAAAAAATCCATATTTAAAACTTCATAAACAATAATCTCTAGCTTCCACTGGCTTCCTCCATCGTACGCACATTCATCATAGAACGCCTTTCTGGTGAATGACATACAACAGTTAGTGGAAGCTAAAGATTACGGTATATAAAATGTTAAATAAGGATTTTTTTTGTTTGTTTTTACAAAAACACATTGATTCGCTACAGGAGGCCTTTATTCACCCCGGAGCCATGTTTTATGATGCAATGATGCGCTTTATTGGACTTCTTTTGGACTACTGAAAAATAACACCCACTCACTGCCATTGTAACGCATGGAAGAGCCAGGATATTTTATTTTTAATATAACTCCGACTGGATTTGTCTGAAACAAGAAAGTCAAATACACCTAGGATGGCTTGAGGTTGAGTAAATCATAAGCTAATTTTTTTAAATTTTTGTGTGAACTATCCCTTCCAGCAATAAAAGTGGGGCAAAGTGTGTTACTTGCCTTGAGATCAACCCAGGAGTCCAGTTGTCTGTTGCTATTGAACTGGCACAGCAGACCCGTGTGTGTGATGCAGTAGGTGCTGCTGGCCATAGAGCCACGGCCACACGCCAAACCACAGAACTGACTGTTCTGATGCTCCCCGAGCAACCCTGAGCGACCAATCAGAGGCACTGTGCTATTCACCTGGAGGAGCCAATCAGTAAAACAACAGATGATCTTCACAAATGCTGCGAGAAGAAACTGTGTGCATATTTGAACAGAAGGTTTGTGCTCCATTTGGCAAAACAAAGAACCCAGAGCCACAGAAGGATGTGCGCATCACAGGAAATGCAGGTATGAATCAAGAACTTTTTACATACAGACTAGGGATATAACGATTCACTTAACTCACGATGCGATACGATTCATGATACTGATTTGACGATAATATTTTGTCACTTTTTTTTTTTTTAAGTATTGATTTTATGTCTCACTTGATGACTTTTTTGGCGCAGGGTGCAGACTCTTTTTCTAGTGTTCTATTCAATCACTTAGTCAGCAATCATTTAGTTAGCTATACTGAATTAGTTTTAGGTCAGCAATTTTTTTCAGGCATGTATACACACACATGTATATGTATGAAACAAAATACTCAAAAACACATATGCAAGCATAAAAATATACAAAATATATATTGTTTGCATACGTATTTGTTTAGTATTGTATTTCATGCATCAGCCTTTTATGCCTCATTTGCAAATTATTGCAATTAAGTGATTGAGAGATTTTTGACATTTATTTTTTAACATGAAAAAAAAAAAAAAAAAAAAAATGTACATAAAAAAAAGTTAATCCAAAATTGAGAAAACCCTAGCTGCTTCAGCCCAGTACACGTTCATCCTGAATTATTACTAACAACATAAAAGTTATTCTTACTTTTACATTATAAGTCATTAATGATTTCACAGCAAAAAGACTTTACTTGTTAAAAAAGCATGAACTGTCAATCACAGGGCAGGAGCATCAGCAAAGTTTTGATCATGTTGATCATTTGTAGGCCCTAGAAATTTGCATTTCAAATATGATACAGCAGCCTAATATATTCATAAATCGACATTATACTTATTGGTTAACAGAATGTTACAACAAATGTTTACTGTAAGTTATGAGAGAATAAAAAGTTTCAAACAAGCATTCTGTTCAATCTATTTAAACCCCCAAAGGGCACAAACATTCAAATAAATTTAAACTAAAAGTCTTGTTATTGTTTTTTTTTTTGTTTTGTTTTAAATGGTTTATGGTCTTGCCCTTTTTAGGGTATGGTTTGGGGCAAGATCAAAAAAAAAAAAAAAAAAAAAAAAGAAGAAAAGTGAATACTTTTATTCGCCAAGGATGCATTAACTTGAAGTTAAGTGACAGTAAAAGACATTTATGTCACAAATTATTTCTAGTACTAATAATTTCTGTTCTTTTGAACTTTCTATTAAAAGAACGCTTAAAAAGAACCCTAACCCTTTTCACAAAACCATTAAGCAGCCAGAACTGTTTTCAAAATGTATAATAATAAAAACTATTTTATCCGTTTTCTCAATAAAACCTTTACTTGCTTTTGATACTTTATTTGAACTAATTGTTGTTGCCTCATTATGTATCTTAAGTAATTTTAAAAGCTGTTGTTCACTTAGGTCCATTTTTATTACCACAAAAAAACTTAATTACAATTATCCGATTACTCAATTAATCATCAGAATAATCGACTGATTACGCGATTACCAAAATAATCACTAGTGACAGCCCTGAGTGTGTGTATCAGTGCTTTTTGCACATTTCCAGCACATTTTAACAATACTGTGTAAAACAGTTTGGACTGACACATTATTTAAGAGACTCAAATATTGTATAACTTTGGTAGATCTCAGCCAGGTTGCAGACCCCTGGCATATATGAAAAGTAAACAAAACATTTTCAGTAACTGGAATTTCAGTGCATCTGTAGGCTGTAGCAATATGTCAAATATGCCAAATGTCTCACCCTTCTTTCCTTTGAGGCATCAAGGTACCAGAACTTCACATGTCTGTTCCCTGCGGTTACAAAGTAGCTGTTGTCCTCTGAGAAAGATACAGCAAGCACGCGGCTGGACACCTTATTGGATGCAATAACAGTCCCCTTCTACAAGCAAAAAAAAAAGGAATGAAAAGCATTATTTCTTAAACGTTCTTGTAAACCAGACTCAGTGTTCACTGCTCCCTATGCACTGAGAATGGGACATCTGTTAAAGTTCAGTTCACTTCACAAAATGCATTCATTCGGAACTCTCAACAAACAGTGATGGAGTCGATAACACTTTGTAAGGGACGTGTCAATTCGAAACATGGCCAAAACTCTAATCTATAATGTATAATATTACATAATACAGTAGAATAAAAAAAATTAACTTTGTAATATTATTAAAATCCAATATCAGTCGGGTCATTTTCTTTCGGATCTGTGTCAGCTCGCTGTCATTTAGTACCCACCTTCCACTCCCAGACGTTGACTGTCCTGTCGTGCTGGTATCCCACAGACACTATGTAGCTTCCGTTAGGGGAGAAAGATACACACGCCACCCCGTACTTATGGCACTGGACCTCTGCCACCTGTGTCCGCTCTGCCACGTCCCACACCCGCACACAGGGCATGTGCCCGCTCTGCCCAGCAACAGAGAAAGAGACACTGAACAAAGGAACAATGATAATGCACCAAATCATCATCATATATATATAACAGACTCCATGCACAGATATGTCTATCCAACTATATAACAGAGTGACACAGTCAGGTTTCGGAAGTTAAAATGGCATTCATTTTCTCCATAGGGAACTGATTTTTTAATTGATCATTTATAAAACTTTTATGAACTACAAGGTTTGCTGAAGCAAATCTAAATTTCCCATTGATCTGCAAATAATCTCCACCAATCAGGTAAATGAAACAAGCAAATTCTGCCAAAAAAACATCTTTAGTGCCGAATTGCCGACCCACTCGCGTCTTTTTTTTTTTAATTGTTCTATTTCAATTGTAAATAATTCTTTATTTACAATGTTTCCGTTTACAGCTTTCATTCCCATTTATATTCATTTCTATTACAAATAATGAGTTCTGATGTCAGACATTGAAACATACCAACTGCAAATCAAATCAACTAAATCTCTCAAGATCTCAGCAGAGAATGATTCAATAACACCAAAATCAGCATCACTTCACTGGGAATACTGAAGTTTATAAGTTCAGATAACTACATTGGTCAAGTTGAACAAACTTAGAGTCAGTGCAAAAAGATAAATCAAAGTTGAGTGAACCTTTTTTTTTAATGAGTGTAATAAGTGTGAGTGTAGCATGTGTGTATATATACAAATTTATATAGTTAATATTCTGTTTCTATAGACATAACATTTGAATTAAAAGTTGTATTTTTAGTCTTAATTTTTGTCATTAACAAGAGTTATTTTTCAATCTTAATGAATGGGAAATTAATTACATTTAATACGACTATTAAATAAAAAGTATATAGTACTAGTAATATGCAAAATTTTATTTTGATTTTCATTTATTTTAGTGTTCAACCAGGTCAGATGATGAAAAGCATGAGTGGAAAAAACAGCCACTAATAAATAATGCTGTGTATCAGGAAGTAGGACAACATGTGCCTTCCGCGAGTTTAAATGGTGACTAATACTCATCTAGATGCAGCTGCAGTGATACGAATACAACATAAGAATCTTCAGATTACACTCAGACCTAAACCGCTACAGCAACAGCTCACACAAAAAATTACAATTCTGCCATCACCCTTCTGCCAACAACAACACACAGCTGACATACACTACATGAGAACAACATTTTCATTTTTGTGTGAGCTATTCCCATTTGCCACCTCCCCTGTGCAACATGCACCATTATTAGTCAGATGCCTAAAAAAAAGCAAAGCAGCCATTGCACTACATTTGTGATCTGCTGTTGCTACAACGATTCCCTGTTGGTTTAGTTGGGACAGACACTGGGCCTCACGATGGCAACCAGGGAGCTGGAATGTGTCTGAACGTGCAGCACAGATATCCGAGCAGCCCAGTCAAAACTCCTTTACCACATATACATCATAACCATACGAATCAATGATAGACTGCCTCCCGTCCCTTTTAAACGTTGCACAGAAGGTCATTTAGCACAGTCATTTTTTTGGCCCTCATAAAACATCCCAGAGCACTTACCTCACCAGTGACCAAATATTTTCCATTCTGTGAGAAAGCCAAGGCACTGAAGGTTTTCCTGGGCAACAAGCACATGATTTGGACTTAATTAAGTTGCAATGTACAACATAATGCTGAGGAATTAAAGATAAGAATGTTATTTACCTGGATGTATTAAATATGTGAGTCTGCTTGTTTTTCTTTGGACTCAGGATGACAATAACACAACTGAAACATACACAACCACTGCATTAGTTTACAGATGATGCATTATATATATTAACACACACACACACGTTTGAATACATAACTACTGTTCAAAAAAAAAACTTTGGTAAGCTGTTCATT
Organism: Cyprinus carpio; assembly: GCF_018340385.1. Lineage (NCBI taxonomy): Eukaryota > Metazoa > Chordata > Actinopteri > Cypriniformes > Cyprinidae > Cyprinus > Cyprinus carpio. Next base: position 7,885,359 of record NC_056586.1, read on the forward strand.
TTGAAGAAGTCTCTTATGCTCATTTAGGCTGGATTTATTTAATCAAAATACAGTAAAAAGAAAAGTATTGCAAAATATTATGATTTAAAATAGCTATTTCCTATTGTGATCATTTTAATATTGGCTGATTTGGTGCTTGAGAAACATTCCTTGATGTTGAAAACAGTGCTGCATGATATTTTTATGGAAACTGTGAAATATAATTGAGGATTCTTTAATTAATCAATGCAAAGTTCAAAACAGCAGCATTTATTTAAAAATGGAAATCTTTTGTAACCTTGTCAATGTCTTTAATTTAGTTTGATTTAATATGACAATGTGTCTTTAATATGAGAAATGTCTTTAAAATCGTTTAATTAATTTAATAAATCTTTACTGAATAATAATGAAAAAAGAAACAAGTTACTGCCCCTAAACTTTTAAACAGTGGTGGAAGTCACACCTAAAAAACTCGTGAATGTATTTGGACTACCTTATAATGAAAGTGAATGGGGGCTGGAGCCATGAAGCTCCAACCACAGGAAAAAAGCACAATAAAAGTCCCCCAAACAACTTTTCTCTAAACAGCTTTCAGTCTTCTGATGTCATAAGAAAAAATAAAAATAATATCATCCAGAATTAAAATTGTTATAAGCTCTCAAACTGACTTAAAGAAAACATGTCTCATGATTAACCATCATTGACAAGACCATATTTGACAGCTACTGCGAAAGGAAGATTTCATTATTTGTCTGATCAACAAAAAGTATGGCTTCAGAGGACTACAAATATAGCGCACAAACCATATGGAGTACTTTGCTTCCCTGATAGCACACGTACATCACGGAGACGTCTATCTGACGTCTACAAGACTTGTTATTTTTTTTTTTTTTTTTTTTTTTATTTATTTTTTTTAAAGAGTATTTGCTCACCTGCAATACGTCTATAGGACGTTCCTATCAGATGTCAAATAGACATTTCGAAGATGTCTTTAAGATGTTTACAATTTAGAATGCATGTAAAAATTACATCTTAAAAGGTTACTCCACTGCAAAATGAAAATTTTGTCATTAATCACTTACCCCCATGTCATTCCAAACCCGTAAAATCTTCGTTCTTTGGAACACAATTTAAGATATTTTGGATGAAAACAGGGTGGCTTCAGACTGTCCCATAGACTGCCAAATAAATAACAGTGTCAATGTCCAGGAAAGTATGAAAAGCATCGTCAGAATACTCCATCTGCCATCAGTGAGTCAACCATAATGTTATGAAGCGCCAAAGATACTTTTTTTTTTTTTTTTTTTTTTTTTTACACGAACAAAACAAAAAATACGACTTTATTCTGAGCAGTACGCAGGCGGCGTATGCTCTTCTGTGTCAGCCACACTGTGCTGATGTCTTTCAAACCAAAGCATAAATACACGTAAAAAAAAAACGTATCCTTGTGGCGCAGCCGACACAGAAGAGCGTACGACACCTGCGAACTGCAAAAATGGTGCTATGCTGATTTGGAGAGACACAGAGGAGAGGAATTGTTGAATAGAGTCAATATTTCAGTTTCCATTGTGAAAACAAAAAGTATTCTCGTCGCTTCATAATGTTACGGTTGAACCACTGATGGCAGATGGAGTATTCTGATGATGCTTTTCTTACTTTCCTGAACCTTGACACTTTTACTTACTTTGCAGTCTATGGGACAGTCTCAAGCCTCCCGGTTTTCATCTTAAATATCTTAAATTGTGTTCCGAAGACAATCAAAGTTTTTATGGGTTTGGAATGACATGGGGGTAAGTGATTAATGACAAAATTTTCATTTTGGGATGAAGTATCCCTTAAAAGACGTCTATCAGAGGTTTGTACAAAGCGATCTTTAACAGACATCTTGCAAACGTACGTGTGCTATCTGGGGTTTTTTTTTTTTTTTTTTTTGATCAGCTTTGAACTTGACAGCTCCAAGTCCCCATTCCCTTCCAATAGAAGAAAAAAAGCAGTAAGGATATTTTACAAAGACTCACCTTTTGTTTTACATAAAGAAAATCACGTTTGGACGAGAAAAGGGTGAGTAGATAATTTTTTTATTTTATTTTTTTTTTAAGTGAACTATTCCTCAAGTATGGACTTGGACACAGAAAACATGTTTAGAAATGGTCCTACCCTGCCGGATAAGCCACTAAACCAGTGCTGGGCTCACAGGTTAAAGCACTGCTGCTGGAGGCAGTGATGCCCAGGACCTTCTCCAACACAACCTGCAATCACAACAACTCCATCAACTGTGGCATACACAAACACTAATGCTTAGAAACTGCGTCAAAAAGTTGATTGCGTAAGATTGGCCGTAAAAACAGGAAGACTCGTTGTGCGTTCTCTGGCCTGCTCTAAAGTATCTTTACGGTCAACACAACAGCATCGTACCCGGCTGTGAATGTCTCTTCTGTGGCTCTGTCGGGTCTTTCTCCTCGTGTTCGCTGCTGTTGAAATGCTGCTGCTGCTGTTGTTGTTGACTTTCTTTGCTCGAGAGGTCAAACAACTTGAGTTTGGATTCGCTCCAAAGACCAAAGCTCCATCCGCCATAGTGTAACGCACTTCTTTAAAACGGTTCAATAAATAAACCAAGCTCTATGATCACATATTAGTTTACATTTAAAAAACAAAGTTAAATGCTGTCCATTAATCAAAAACGCAAATGTGCGGCTATTTTATACTCCGGCCGACTTTTTAATACTGGTTGCGGGACAGAAGTTTTAATTCAGCGAGTAGGACGAACCTCTATTTTTTCAGCCGAAAACGAAACTTCGACAATGTATACAGCTGTAAGCAATGAAGTCCGTGTAACGTGATCTGATGCTGGCCGTTTCAAACATACACCGTCTCCTGTGATTGGATGAATCGCGCACGGGAGGCGGGCTCGTTCTTGTATCTCACTTACTGTTGGTCAATTTATTATGACATCATTTATAGAGTTGTTCAGACTTTGCTACAGATCATAAATTAATCACGGATCATTTTTAAACACAAAATAATCAAGACTAAACAAAATGAAAGCAAGGATCATTTACAATTTTTCAAAATTACAGATACATGAATAGTTTCAAACATTACTGCATGAAAAAGCTATTTACATGTGTGATGTTATTAAGTAAACAGGGCACAACTGCTTTACTAAGAGCGTTTGTTTATGTTTTAAGTTTATGTTTGGATGCTATATTTTCATTCACTGATTTTTTTTAATTTTTTATTACAATATTGCATTACTTCCTAAAAAAAAAAAGTAACCAATTACGTTAGTTAATTTTTATGGAAAGTAATGCGTTACGTTACTTTTGCGTTATTTTTTCTCATCTGCCTTGGCCTAATTTATTTATTTTTTTCTATTCAGAAACAGAGAGAGAGATGTTTTAAGTCATTTTTGCTCATTAGTATGGCTGAATTAGATCATCGGAGGTCAGCAGCAAAAATACTGGTTAATAAAATGGAATTAAATGCATAAAGGATATTTGTGTTATTTAACATGTTTGCGTCATGTCGCGAGATTGCATTTGACTGTTTATACTGATTTTGAAGAATACTGAATCTTTACTAGTTGAAAAAAGTAATCACACTTTTCTGATTGGTGGGCGGCTTTTCAGGATTATGGGTAGTGTAGTTCATCACCGGAACAAGATAATTTGTTTTATTTTATTTTATTTTTGTAATTAAATACAATCACACTCGTGGCTCACTTAATCATAGATCTAAAAGCTAAAAATCAATTCATAAATGAATGGGATCGACTCTTGCGCTCTATGACTGTAACTGTAGGCAAGCAGGTTCTTAACAGCATCTGGTGAATGTCATTCAGAGAAGTGCTGTGTGCCTCCATGAACCATGACTCTAGAGAACAGCTGAAGAGTGTCCACTGCTGAGCAATGTTCTTGGGCTTTGTGGTCACATGTCTGGTGACATAATCTTAGGAAGTCCTTTCTTATGCCTTCATCCATCAGAATAGCGTCTACAACACTTGTACGTGGCAGTATGATGCTCGTGACCCATTTTAAAATAGCTAAGGTGCTGCTGTCATCATATGGCTTCTCCGTCAATGTCTTGAAGCCCCACTTGAAAATTAAACATGCAGTTGCATCATCTAGATTCCTCGACTCAGGTTTGGATTCAGGATTCAAGGATTCAGGCTTGGAACAAGAAACCTCTTTCTCTTTGGGTTCCCAGTGTATTAGGATGTTTCTAAGAAGAGGTTTACACTCGTCCAGCAAAACCTGCTTCTGTTTTCCCCCTTGTCCATCTCCAGTTTCTGTCTGTTTTTTCAATTTGAAATTGAGCATGCTTCGCTGAGTGGCATTTTCCTTGCCCTTTCTCTCTTCCATAGCCTGAATAAACACAGGAAATATTTAGTTAGGAACAAGAATGTGTCAAAACACGTGATCTGTGTGTCTAACATTCATCTAGTTTCCAGAAGGCCAAGAACTGGCCATGTACACTACTGTTAAAAAGTTTGGGGTTGGAAATATTTATTTTGTTATGTTTTCAAAAGAAGAAATCACTTTTGCTCACCAAGGCTGCATTTATTTGATTAAAACTACAGAAAAAACTGTATATTGTGAAACAAAAACAACGTTGCCCAGTGCTGCAGGAGCCCGAGGACTTCAGAGCACAATAGTTTCTGTGGGTGCAGTTTCAGCCAGCAGGCCTCTTTGTGAGCATTCAGAGCTGTCCCCCAACACAACAGTACAGAGGACAGTGTGTGCAGGAATGCCTTCATCTGAAATGCATTCACACCACTCCTGATCAGGAACAGAAGAAAAGCAAACACCTCATTAAAAACTAGATTTTTGCATTTGATGAGTAGTGACTGCATGTGGCAGATAACTGCCTCAACCAGCATGCAAGATTTTTTATATCAATAACATTCACGCATTAGCTTTCGATGACCATTTCCCCTCTCTTGCACTGTTCCTCATTGTGTGTAGCACCTACTGCTCTGCATGTTCTAAGATCCTGTATTTCAGCATGAATTGTTTTATAAATCTATGTAATGTAGGCTTTGCAAAGATGCTGTTGAAGAGGATATGTGGTATGCGTTCATAATTAATTAAATCACATGTAACATTCAAATAAACAAACTGTGCAGCACAATGAATCGAAATAAAACTGAAATTGCAATATATAGTCATATTAAAATAGATCTAAATAAATCAAACTAAACACTTCCTAAAAAAACTGGAGAAAAAGGTAGATATCTATTTACTTGAATTGTGAATGTGTCACTAAATTATTGCAATATTAACTTCAAATATTAGGGAGTATTTCAAGTAAATATTTCACATCTAACTCCGGTTCTAAGGCTAAAAGAGAGAGTGCAAAATGGATGCAAAAAACACATCTCATAAAAATGTATATATAAAAAAGGCATGCATTTTTTATTGTTATTATTATTATTATTATTATTATTAATTTTGTCATTAAGTTGAATTTTTCCTCACAGGAAGCCCGTCTTTATCTATGAACCTGTGATTGCAGACGTACCCCGGGTGTCTGATGATGGTGTGCACAGGAACTCATTGATGATTTGCAGAGGAAGACTTTTGCCTGAAGTCTGATGTAATGCTGTTTGCTTCTGGTTTACTCTCTTTATCACCCAAATTAGTGAACCACAGAGCATGAAGCAACTCAGTGACTGAACTCATCAGCTTGCTGTCAAAAAACCTACAGGAAACAAATAGAATCAGTTGCTACAGGGGGCCCATGAAGAAAATTAAGCTAACGCCTGTAAAATAATACTCGCTGTACTATCCATGTTAAGATGCCATGTTCTTTGGTGAGGTTGTAAGCTGCTTTATTAACAATGAATCCGGAATGGCAGAGCAGAAAAGTCGTTTAAAATTTAAAGTTGGAAATAAAGTTTAGGATATTAAAAATTTTAAAACAAAAATTATCATACAGACATTACAACAAACATTAAGTACTCAAAATTCAGGTTGAGGACAGGTTTAGACCTGTAAACACTTTAATATTTAATTTAACACATTTTTACAAGTTCTTCCTGATTAATTGAATTTAAAGGGGTCATATGATGTTGCTAAAAAGAACATTGTTTGGTGTATTTGGTGTAAGGAAATGTGTTTATGCTGTTTAAAGGGTTACTCCATCCTTAAAATGAAAATTTTGTCATTAATCACTTACCCCCATGTCGTTCCAAACCTGTAAAAGCTTAGTTTGTCTTCGGAACACAATTTAAGATATTTTGTATGAAAACCGGAAGGCTTGAGACTGTCCCATAGACTGCCAAATAAATAACAGTGTCAAGGTCCAGGAAATTATGATAAGCATCGTCAGAATACTCCATCTGTCATCAGTGATTCAACCGTAATGTTATGAAGTGATGAGAATACTTTTTGTACACAAAGAAAACAAAAATAACGACTTTATTCAACAATTCCTCTCCTCTGTGTCTCTGCTGATGCTTTGGTTTGAAAGACAACAGCGTACTCTCTTCTATCAGCGGAGGAGTACACAGAGCTGATACACAGAGGAGAGGAATTGTTGAATAAAGTCATTATTTTTGTTTTCTTTGTGTACAAAAAGTATTCTCATCACTTCATAACGTTACGGTTATGAACTTTAAAATTTTTAGATAACTATTTTATCTATCTACACTAAAAATCATTTATACTAAAAATCACATTTAAATATTGAAATAAAATGTAGGATCAAGTTTGAAAAACAAATAAGCATTAAAGAGCCCCTATTATGGGTAAAAAAAGGTTCATATTTTGGTTTTGGGAGTCCCCAACAACAGGTTGACATGCATGCAAGGTCAAAAAACATTTTCATTGTCTTATAATATGCGTTTATTTTTACCTTATTTGCTCAACGACTCCCAAACGATTCTGTAACAAAGTTCATAGTGGGAAGAAGGAAGTGACCAGGGTTGGCATTAGGAGACTCGGCTAATTTTACTCAAAAACTTCACAACAACAAAAGTAGTGTATCCAGCATGTTAACAAAATGTTAAAGGCACAATTTCAATTCTCCCAGTGCTCTCTCTCCAAGCAGAGCAGTGTCCGAGTCTCCGTCCCATCTCTCTATGTCACCATATTCTCTAGCCTCTCTTTGCACTGGTCTTTCAAGGCCAATTCTCCCGACCTACTCTCCCGCTGCAGACTTCGCTGAGCCACGCCCCCCTTGCCATATACCCCCACCGCCCGACTCAGGCCGGGGAGCCCTCCAGCCTGCGAGTCATTTCGAGCTAGAGGTTGGGAGCAATACAATTCGCGTATGGTACATGACATAAACGGCGTGCCTTGATTAGTGATGTCCTGCCATAGGATTACAATGAGCCGCCTGGAAAAGCATTTCCCGACGGCTTTTCGGAACTAACAACTGAGTTGTATCTTGTTTTGTCTGAGCGTCTTGGGGCACTCGATACAACCTATCTTTTAAAATAGCAAAATAGGGATACGAAGGGGACTGTGCCAGCTGGAGAGGCTGCCCGTCGATGGAGCTGCCTCCCCCGCCTGCACGGCCACCTCCCATCCCTGCTTTTTTTTCTCCAAGAGACATCCACACACAAATACCCAAATAAATGACTAAAAGCTGGCCAATTGGTCCCCAAAATTAGCGGATGCCTGAGGTGCAGGTTAACCGCAACCTCCACTTTATGCTTCTGACCCCGAAACTGCATAGCTGTTCGGGGTTCAGGCCGACCGCTGGAGGATGGCTCATTTGAGGTCGTCGTAGACCAGGAGGTTCTGAACTGGCAACTGTTGTGCGGTCATTTGTGCCTCCCCCAAAAGCAGCAGAATGAGGCGCACTGGCCAATTCGTCCGGGGCCACCCACATGCCTCCGCGGTCCTCTTGAAGAGGTTGATGAACGGCTCTGGTAGATTGACTTCCTCTAGCCTGAACCTCCCGGTCGATCCAGCTCCGGAACAGCTCGCAGACCTCTTGCTGCGTCTGGACGAGGGCAGATTTGCATAATGCCGCTCAAACATTCATGCAAAGAAAGAAGGCGTATCTTTGATTCTCGCTGTAGTATTGTTGCTGCCACCATGTTGTGGAGACGCTGTGTGTTTTGTTGTGAATCTTCCAAAACATTACACAACCATAAAAAATATGACACAACTAGAAATCAGTGGTTAAGTTGTATTTACAACACTGTTCCAGAACAGTTTGACTAAAATATTCAGATGTGTGCAGCGCATTTTATTTAGGACGAGGACTGTTTCCTGAGAGAGTAGCCTACAATGCTGGTGTCTGTTTCTATAACGCGACGCGTAAAAGGACAGTGTAAGTCATTATAATCAGTAATTATGTCCCCACTGGATGCAGCAAATGCTTCATTTATAATGGGTTTTAATGTTTTTGTCATTTGTTTTGTTTCATTGTGCCGGGAGACTGCATCACAGTATGTTAAAGGGCGTAACAGTTTCGTCACACGCTTGAGGCATGCGGCCAATCACAATGCACTGGATAGCTGACTAATCAGAGCACACCTTGCTTTTTCAGACCGATGAGCTTTGTAAAAATCGACACATTTCAGAAAGGCTACAGAAAGAAACAATAATGTACATTATGTGGAACATTTTGTGTTTTTTTTAAACCTTAAACCGCATAAACACATCTCATTACACCAAATACACAAAATAATGTTCTTTTTAGCAATGTCATATGACCTTAATGTTTGTGAGCACAGTGCTGCTTTGTGTACAGCATTACCTGGCTACTGTAGATGACACAATTATCATTTTTGAGTAAACTGTGCTATTTCACTTTATTTAAATGTTTATTTTTACTCAATGATCTTGTTTCTTTAAATTTGCTAAAGGAATAGTTCACAAATGAAAATTTGCTGAACACAGGACAAAAAAAAAAGTGAAAGCGACGTGACATGTGGCCAAGTATGGTGACCCATACTCAGAATTCGTGCTCTGCATTTAACCCATCTGAAGTGCACACACACACCGTGAGCACACACCCGGAACAGTGGGCAGCCATTTATGCTGCGGCGCCTGTGGAGGAGTTGGGGGTTCGGTGCCTTGCTCAAGGGCATGGTATTGAGGGTGGAGAGAGCACATTTACACATGTACATTTTGACATGTACATTCACTCTCCCCACCTACAATTCCTGCCATATATATATATATATATATATATATCATATTTTGAAAGCTTCTTTTAATGTTGATGAGCTATATCCCAGCTAACAGAATTTTGTTACAAGAACATTCTCCAAATATTCAGTGTTGGTTCTAGGAACATAAAAAATGTCCAGTTTACTTGATGTTAGAAGAACATTTTTAAAACGTATGATGTTCTTCAAACAGTCTGTCAACTTAATTTAGATTTAAAATTCAACATTCTAGGAACATTGATTTGTAACATTCCAAGAACTGTTAATCTAAGTCTGTGGCTGAAGAAAGTTGTAGTTTGTGTTATTTCTCTTTCTTTTTAGTGATTGTTCACAGCAGGTGTTAGAATGAGTGAAAGAATGTTTCAGGAACATCATACTAACCTTTAAATAACATTTAACTTCTTTAAATTAATTTCTGTTGTTGTTTTTATTTTTTTTTTATTTTTTTGTCCATACAATGGAATCCATCAAATGCTCACCAAAATGGTTTGGTTATCAACATTCTTCAAAATATCTTATTGTATGTTCTGCAGAAGAAGGAATGTCATACAGGTTTGGAACGACATGAAGGGGAGTAAATAATAAAATAATTAAAATTTTGGGGGTGAACTATCCCTTACATTAAAAAAGTTTTTAGATCCTAGACATAAACTATTAAAATATATTTTTGAAAGGCTAAATACAGAATCAAAGTGATCATGAAGTAGCACTTCATTGACAGCCACTGGGAACCGGGACACATCCAGAGTATTAGTTTTAACACAGACAGATCAATAAACTTAATGTGATTCACATGCGTCAGTCATAAGCATGGGCATCGCTAGGCCATTTTTAGGGGGGCTATAGCTCTTTCAGCACATTCTTTTTCAATCTGCAGACTGAAATCCAGTTTACACAATATCATGGGGGAGCTGTGTGTTTATTGATAGAATGTATCAATACACCAACCAACCAACACACCACACATAAATCCACCATACAAAATATCATGGGGGAGCAATAATCCATCTACTGTTTTCACTGCGTTCACCCCTCATCACACCACAGCTGTTTCCTCCAGCAAAAATGAAGCACATATGACAGCATACTTTACAAAACAATCATGTTGCCATTTTCATTTGAAAATCAATGTTTGATTTTCGTTGTCGTTGAAAAGGTTTGCAGACTTTAAGTCTGTATGAAATGGAAGTAGCGATTGTCTTTTTTTTTCAATACTGTGACGTCTATCCGACGTCTATGGGGCGTTGCTAACAAAATGGAGGCAGATCTGAATGCCAGTTTGCAGTTACCCTGTGTATCAATTTTAAACTAACTTATACTACCCCCTTATACTACACCCGTAAAGTATGTACTTTTTTGGTGAAGAAAAAGTACACAGTTTTGAGTGTGTAGTAGAAGAGTAGGCAAGCTTTGGGACATACCATCACGTCACACAGTTGCGTCATTAAAGGGCCACTCTGTAGCACCTGTTACACACACCCTGTCACTGTAAACTGGCCTGTCAATCATCTCGTCACAGTCCACATTTCATTTCATTTAACTTCCTAGTGTACTGGAGAGAAAAGAAGGCTCGTTGATCTGCCAGTTGCTGGTCTTTCATGTGGAGAACTCTGATCATATTTTCTTCATAATAATGCATTTTCATAATAATGCATTTAAAAGTTAACTACCAAATGGATGTTATAAAAGTTCACATTGCTGTTGCAGATGAAATATAACATGCATAACAATAAATATTTTAATTTTTTTTACCAGGTTAGTTTTTCTAACGCGCTTTATTCGTGTTTGTAGTTCTGGACCGAATCATTCGCCAAAGCGCAATGGATTGTGGCCAATTTTAGCCTTTAGAATGTGCATGGATCCACACTTCAAAAATCGACCTGAAGTAGACCATCTGGGGACTTTTGGCATACTCTTTTCAACATACTATGTTTTGGGACACACTTATTCTAATCTCACATACTATTTAGGATGGATAGTATGAACATTGAGACACAGGGTTAGTTGTGAGGGGATTTCTCTCCACTGGATTCACCAGCGACACCCTAGCATAAAGAATTTTTTGTTTATTTATTGAGGAAGATGACGAGATTTTCTCAATGGAGAAAGACTTTTTACCAACATTTGTATCGGAAAGATCTGGATGTACTATAGCACCCCACATTATACACAACACCATAAAATCAGTTTACACATTTTGTTTTATATGATCATTTGTTTTCTTTTAATATTTCAAATAATTTATCATATATCAGAATAAATAAACATGATGTGAATTAGCGTGAGAACTTCAGGTATCCAGGTTCAATGCAATTTCACAAAGGCTTTCAGTAACAGCATTTAAAAGTTGGAAGCAAATTATGTAACTCGTCAGGGCTAAATTAATGAAATACTCACAAATGAGAAATATTCTAATATTTCACAATGTCGTGCAGTATGAGGTACTGGTGTCATACCAATTTCTTGAAAATGTTATCCTGTATAGTTTTCAATAGTGTGTATATTACATCATTCTAAGAGATGAATCATCTGTTTCTGCTGCTAGAGAAAGCAAGATAGCTTTTGGACTATTCTCAAACAGGGCAGCTCTGTTCTGTGTCTGGCCCTTCTTTACCCAGTGTCCATAAATCTTGAATGCGCAGGCATCGATGAGTTTGCGAATAGGCTTTACAGCATAAGGGTCACTCTTGATCACTTCTTTGGTAACTGGCTTGGCACGTCGATAACTGCAGTAAATGCGCATTGTTGCCAGAACTGTCATGCAGATTACTTAAAAAAAAAAAACACAAGTGTTTGCAGTAAACCTACATGGATTTCCATTGGGGTTATAGGGGCAAACTTTTTCTGTATTCATCATCTTTTTTGTTAAATTCTTAAACGTGATCATTCGATTCAATTTGAATAGACATTATTACTAATCAAATGAAATCAGCATCAACAAAATCCATCTTTGCACAGTTGGCGCAGAAGTGGCATTTAAATGCATTTACACCACCTGTTTAATGCATAAATACTACAGTACAAGTACAACTGAATGAGATTAATGTTTTACATATGAAATTATGAAACCAGAAACATCAGATGATGAGGTAAAAAAATAAATAACAGCCTACTTTTTCTCAGTGGGACACTGAATCATTCACTCAGCCGATTCATTCAAAAATACAGATTCATTCATTAACGATAAACCACTGGGTGTTGCTCAGACACACACAGCAATCCTCCTCTGGTTTATTTATTACATAATTAAATAATTATATTATTCTTAATTATATATGGACCCCACCTTGAACTTCCGGTATGGGCTGAAATGTCGCACCTCTGCGACCACATACTGCTGGAAGAAAGGGTGGTTTAAGGCATCTATGGCAGTGTAACGTGCCTCAGGATTCACCACCAACAACCTGGAGATCTGAAAAAGTTTACACACACCACAGAGTGCAGGTTAGTGGATCTACTGTAGGCTTGTATTCATTGTCTAGTTAAGCTGATATTCCCAGATCTGCGTCAGACGCACCAGGTCTTTCACAGTGTCTGAACGGTCATCCCACTCTGGAGAGGTGAACTCGTAGCTTCCCGCCAGGATCATGCGCAGCATTATCATCTGCTTCCTGTGCCAGAAAGGAGGAGAACCTGCAAGAAGGGTGTACATGATCACCCCTGCACTCCAGCTGAAAAACACGAGAAACGGTGCCATTTCACAATTCAGCCCTACTTCAAAGTAGAAGGTAAACTGCTTTCATAAGCGTGCCTTTGGCCATCAAGACCAAGCTTTTATATGAATGTTATGAAAAGTGTTTCCCCAATAAATGAGGGTTTTTCTCACAGATCAACGGCGGTCCCGTAACCCTGGTGGTGAGGATCCATAGAGCATTCGATAATCTCCGGGGCTAGATAGCCTGGCGTTCCACAAACCTCTACGCGTGACAACACAAGAGCAAAAGAAGCTCTAATGAAACACATATTTGTTATGTTTTTGGGATCTTAATATGTACTATTTATATCAGCATGTTACAGTATAAATGACAATTTTTTGGTTGAATCTCATGTAAAGCAAGTTCATTTTTTATTGTATTGTATTAATGTAGTATATTAATGAAAAACATTCTGCCCAGTCACATTTTGCCCAGACTAAATTGTCAGCAAAAAATTTAGATTAAATCAGCATAAATGTAGATAGTAAAAATTATGGAAGCCCGTTTCTGCCACTGAAATTTTTTTCTAAAAAAAAGGTTATTGCGACTTTTTTTCTCAGAATTGCATGATATAAACTCACAATTGCCAATTAAAAAGTCAGAATTGCGTGATATAAAAAAGTCAGAATTGCAAGTTTATATTTCACAATCATGACTTTTTAACTCGCAATTGCGTGTCAGAATTGGGAGAAAAAAAGACAGATTTGTGAATTTATATCACGCAATTCTGAGAAAAAAAAGTCAGAATTGTGAGTTAAAAAGTCACAATTAACTTTTTTTTTAACTTTTTATTCAGTGGTGGAAACAGGCTTAACATAAAAAATATGATATAAAAAAGAAAAAAAATTAATAATAAATCTTATATTATTATATCTCAAATTTATTACAATAAATATGATAAGGAAATATAAAATATATTTTATAAGATTATATTAAAACATTGGATACATTAAAATATTATAATGTTTTATTTAATGATTTATTATATGTATTATTCATATAAAATCATACAATAAATTATAAGAATATTATATACCTTAACAGAATAGAATATCTTTACATATTATATTTTAAAAGATACATAATGATTTTTAATAAGTTTTTTTTTTCTTTTGCATTACAGTAATGAGAATATGCTTGATGAAATTCACCATCATAATAACGTGTATTAAACTCTCCCTCATTAGTTAGCCATGTGTGAAACATTCATTTATGTAATTGACTGGTCGTTCTTGGAAAAGTGACAGCTACTCTGTTCCTGGTTAAAGGTCAGAGGGCACACCAAATAGCTATTAGCTCCTCCAGTTCCAGTAACATACTGAGCTCTCATATAAGGACAGCATGAAACCCGAATCCAAGGGCTGCACAAACCTGACAGCTACTGGTCAGAAAATGTAGGGCATGTAGCTAGTAGGGGTATAAACTGAATATTTCATCATGATACAATCTGACATTGATTCTCTTACGACATATCCACAATATGATTAAAATTTGTTTCGATTCAGGGGCCTGCGATCGATATATCAATATTATGATATCATGTAGCTATTTTCCAGTTACATACACAGGTTTAGTTAACAAAAAACATCAAGTCGCATACCATTAAGTTTTTGTCCCGGTGCAATCTGCACAGCAAAGCCAAAATCAGTGAGTTTGATGTTCATATTGTCATCCAGAAGGATGTTTTCTGGCTTTAGATCTCTGTGCACAATGCTTTGAGAGTGAAGGAACTGAACCACCTCCAACAGGGACCGCATAATCTTCCTGGAAAACCAAAACATAGCGCTGCAAATACATATGCAAAAGGTATGTTGTACATTTCATCCTAAAGTCAAAACAAAAAACAAGAAACATATACAAAGTTGAATAATTTGTCAATTTAAGAGGACAATTCTGCTCAATCAGCAGAACTTGTGGCATAATGTTAACAACAGCAAAAATGCATTTCGATTTCTCCTTTTCTTTAGAAAAATAAGGCAAAATATTGGTTACAGTGAGGCACTTACAATGAAAATGAATGGGGTCAGATCTTAAAATACCCACTGCTTCATTATTATAGCTACAAGACATAACTTGTACTGAACTCCAAATATTCCTTTAAATCTGCATAAATTGACTGAAGTACAACAAACACTTTAATGATGTACAAAAACTTTTTTTTTTCCATTATGGCATTGAGAAATAGATATTTTTACATTACAATAATGAGAAGTAAAGGGGGAATGTGCTTAATTGTCATGAAAATAATGATCGTAATTATTATTATTATTATTATTAAGCAAAAAAAATTTGATTTTGTGGTGAAATATGACCTGCATGGGTTTTATGTGATCTATTATAAATGATACTAACCGTGTCTCCTTTTCACTGAGCGTAACCTTCTCGGTTAGGTAATCAAAAAGCTCTCCTTTCTTCATCCTGTGAGAACAATACTTACTGCATAAATGGTATGCTATAGTTAAATGCGCACCACATGTGACCACGTGTACCTCAAGATGTGTTTGAGACTCATTATTCCATTTCTGCTCATTAAAAAGGCCTGTGAAACTTGTTCAGTTTATGTCTCAGTGGTTCAACTTTTTATGTCAATACAAATATTCACTTGCTGGAAATAAAAGCAGTTGAATGTGAGAGGACGTTTCTTATTTTTACTTAGTTTATTTTATGAAATCACACACAATGAACTCTACTTACAAGTCAAACACTAAGAAGAAGAAAGCTTTAGTTTCGAAGGAATCCTTCAGTAGAACTGGAGGAGCAAAGAAACTGTGTTCAAATCATAGACTTTCTCATCAAGATACTGTTCCATTTCACGATTGAAAGCTGCTACTTTGTGGATACTTACTGATATTTTCTTGGCCACACACTTTCTTGAGGATGTCTACCTCTTTTATTGTGGCATTTCGGATCTCCTCGATCTCCTCGGGGCTCATCTTATCTGATGGCGTGATGTCTATGATCTTGACTGCATATTCCTGAGTGCTGCGCTTATGGATGCAGCGTCGAACCACACTGCTCACCCCTCTGCAACGCAGTCACCATCATATTCTCAATATACATAAACCTTCTGAAGAAAATAGTGGGTTGTGTAGTAGATAACAGATGAAAATGAAATATTTGATGGCAATAAAGGCAATTTATTTAATAAATCATAAACATTTTAAATATGCATTAAAAAATACAACATACCACACATTTTTTAAAAACAAAACAAAAAAAAAAAAAAAACACCACATAATATTTTGCTCACTTGGCAACTAAACCTGACTTAGGTTTAAAAATTCATTCTCCTCTAGTTGGATCTGGTGTTCATTAAATTACTGAGATTATTACTATTGATTATAAATAATCCAACAAAAGCTTTCAAATATCCATTTTGGGCAAAATAAAACAAAAAATTTGAAAATTAATATAAGCAAAAAAAAAAAAAAAAAAAAAGTCAATACTATGGCGTGAAAATGCTTTTTGTTGTTTTGGCCTTAAAAATATGACCTGAATATTTGTTGGTCTTCACTAATTTATCTGTACAATATGACAATACCTTCCAAGGATCTCCTTTGGATCATACTTCTCATAGAAGTCTTGTGATTCAGCCCAGTCAGGAATTTCATCTTCTTTGGTCATTATTATAAACTCACCTGTGAGAAAACTGGGTTATTGCAAACCTACTGGACATCAGACATGCATGCTTATTACGGTTAGGATAAATCTTTATAAGTTTATTATAAAGTAACCAAATAATCACAACATAATAGTATAAGTTGTAAACTAACAAAATAACACACTAAATATATATATAGGCCTACACAACTCAAAACCTTTACGTATGTGAATTATGGTAATACCAGGGTACATTGAAATATACTAGGCTACTAAATAATCACTACATTTAAATACCATGGAATGTACATGTATGGCACATGTATGTAATTCAGTGATTTATTTGCCGTAGTAATACCATGTTATTGCTCTACACCATGGTACTACCATGCAATACCATTTCTGACATATCCCATGGTATTCTTTAGAGTATTATATGTATTTATATATTTATATGGGTCAGAAACATGAGCGTTTTACGCGTCTGCTGCTTTATTTCTGTTACTGTTATTATTTGTAGCGTTCTGACATTAAAACTAGGTTTATAACGAGCTGTCCCGGCAAAACACCACGCATTCGGTCATGTAACGTTACTCGTGATGTTTCAGTGCGGCAGCGGAAGTATCAGATCCGCATCAACCGGAGGCGCAGCATCATGGACGGCGGCGGCGGAGACCTGCGTGACGGGGATCTGTTAACACACGAGCGGATTACAAGCACCAGTTCACGGCGTCTAAATTCGGCATACCTGCTAGAGCCGCTATTAATCCCGCGGTTCAGTGTCGCTGTCCTTCGTCTCGTGCAGTCGGCGGTCAGTCCATGTTCCAGACTTCCCTCGTTAATATACCGGGAGAGATACGACGGGTCTGCTGCCGTCAACAACACAGCGCCGAAAGGGCAACTGTGAATGTCAAGATCCAAAAATAAAAAAAGCCGTATTAAAGACAGGACAGTCCCATATCGTATTATCACTGCCGGTAATGCACGCTAATAATAAGAAAACCGGTGCACACAGGCATTTCTGTATCAATTAATTATAAAATAAATAAATAAAAACACACATTTACAACTGATTCTTTTAGTTAAATGTAAGATCATAAATGGGGGATTCGATACCTGGTCATGCTTTATATTTGAATGGACATTTTGGTGGGAAAAATGACAGAAAGAGCATTTGAATGTTTCTGATTCTTTTATTTGCAATTCAAGATCACATCATTTGAGTAAAACATGTAAATTATCCTGCAGAGAAATACACATCGTGATCTCTTCTACAGAAACTCAAAAAAAAAAAAAAAAAAAAAACACCAAATCAGAAAGCTGAAGTTATCTACACCAATATATAAATACTATGCATCACATATGTTACACAGCATTTCTTCCAAGTCACTGATTTTATTTTTCACGTAGGCCCTCATATCTGATTGAAATGCATTTTAAGAGGAAACTGTTTCCAGACACAAGCAGACAGTGAATGGAATAGTCGTGTCTCCAATCCAAACCTCATGACAGTCCTGTGGGAGGAAAATAAATACATAGATAAATAACTTTAGAACAATACAATCAATATACTGCAATGGAAAACCATAAGAGGGGAAAAACACAGCAAAACAATGTTGTCGGAACAAACTGATGTAGACATTACATAATCTATAAACTGTTGCATACACCATATATTTGCAACAATGGAACAACTTTGCATAAATATAATGGTTCATGTTAAACTTCTGGTATTAACCATCTGTTCAGCTATTGATCAGCAGTTAACAGTAATCGACTGCTGTACTCATCAAAATGACAATGCATGCGATCAGAACAACTAATATTAATGTGAATGATGCATTTTTTATGAAAAGGTCATTCTGAAAACTGCAAAGTAATTCTGTATTTGGCTGCTATTCTTTAATGATCCACCAGACGACGTGGTGTAATGCTTTACTGTGATCAAGCTAAAAACACCCAAATATTGTTCAATACATTCGGTAATAATAAACGTTCAGTCGATTTCTAAAAATAAGTGCCTTACTATCCCATCAGTCTGGCAGCAAATAAATCAAATAATTAACATTTAATTATAACTGACTAAAAAGCTGGTTTACATTAGACATGTAGGTGCAGATTTCACTCCTTTCACCATACTTTAAAACATATGCTTTACTGCATTTCACTCAAAGCTTTAAATAAACTTTTAAAAGCATTTAATTCTACAACTTTGCAAACTGGTGCCTCTAACAACTTGTGTGTACATACCACTGGAGAATTTGCATTGTTTGAGCACTTCGCTGAAGCCCTCACAGAGTTTGAGGTCGCTCTGCGTCTGAGCACATTCAATGAACTGCTTCAGCTCATAAGCGCAGGGATTCTGCTGCTGCTGCTGCTGCTGGTACGTGGGCTGAGCCTGGTAGGGCTCCTGTGGGGCCGTTTAGAATAAAGAAGCTTTCAGGATTTGGTTAAAGTCATTATATTGTTATCTTAAAGAAGAAATCCAGAAATCATTTAGCAAGATCAGCCATAATTACTAATACATGGATGTACATGATGTTTGTCATGATTTCTACACAAGGATTTAAAAATATATTTTTTACAGACTGTACTAACAATCAGCAATTTCATAGCTTTTACAATATATTAGTCCTTGTGAAAAGAAGTGTTTAAATGCAACTGTACTCCGTAACAAACAAAAAAAAATAAAAAAATATTTTATATATAAATATTACTAAAAATAAAATCAATAAAATAAAAATAAAACACCATTATAAAAAAAAAGTGTATAAATATATATTTTTAAAATTGTACTGCAGATAATATCAATGAAATAAAATTAATGAAATAAACAAAAAATGCACTAAAAAAAACACTGTGATATAAAATTAAGTTTTACATTTCATGTCATTATGTTTTAATAATCTTTTGTTGAACACTTATTTTGATATCTTGACTTACATACTAAAGTACTTAATTATGATTGTAACTGTATATATATATATATATATATATATATATATATATAGTTAATTTTATTTTTTTTTACAGTTAATATATTCAAAATGTACTAAATTGCAACTCCAACATTATAAATCTGCAATTACAAATATGTTTATGTACATGAAATACAGGTTTCAATAAAAATGACAAAAAGTATACTTTAGTTTACCATAAACTGATGTCAGTACTATATCTCAGTAGAAGACAACAGAATGAATTGTGTACTAATAACATGAAGAATCCTACAAAAGTGGATATTAAAAACACTATTGCAATTAACATGTAATTAAGCGTCCAAAAACATATTCCGTTTGCAATTCTAAAGTATGTTATTTCTGTAACAAGTACTCTTTTGTAATGTGTGCTACTTTTTCACAAGCTGAGCGTAACTATTCAAACAATAGTTTGGATTTGTGCTCACCTGATAGGTAACATCAGGCCTGGCAGCTTCTGAGTGTCCACCTCCACTGAAGCCGCCGGTCATGGCGTGACCTATCGTGTGCCCGACAGCAGAGCCGACCGCAACGCCCGCCGCAGTGGACGCCATCTGGGCGAACATCCCCGGCTGCCGGGGAGCAGCAGCAGGAGCCGCCACCGCTGACGGTGCAGGGGGAGCGGGCGCCGGGGCGTAGGAGCGTGGAGGAGCTGCTCTGGACATTGGTGGAGGTGATTGGGAGGAGTAACTAGAGTCAAAACATACAAGAATTAAGATCTCTTAATACAAGGTTCACACGCTAATGAATTTCCATGACAGATTTGGGTTATCGTCAGTTTTTTATATTTTTATGGTTGTTGGTTCCTATTTGGTTGCTAGGGTCAACTGGGTGGTTGCTATGCAAGACCAAATAGTGATTGATTTTTATGGCTGTTGGTTCCTATTTGGTTGCTAGGGTCAACTGGGTGGTTGCTATGCAAGACCAAATAGTGATTGATTTTTATGGTTGTTGGTTCCTATTTGGTTGTTAGGGTCAACTGGGTGGTTGCTATGCAAGACCAAATAGTGATTGATTTTTATGGCTGTTGGTTCCTATTTGGTTGCTAGGGTCAACTGGGTGGTTGCTATGCAAGACCAAATAGTGATTGATTTTTATGGCTGTTGGTTCCTATTTGGTTGCTAGGGTCAACTGGGTGGTTGCTATGATAGACCAAATAGTGATTGATTTGATACACAACACATATTGGTACCATATGGGTTTTCACTGACATGAGATACTTTTTAGATATTTATCAGTAGATATTTTACATTACAATTAAAAAAAAAAAAAAAAAAAATCATTATGCCTGTTTCATTCTTTTTTTAACAGATTTTTTTAGATACAATTTTGTCCTCATGTAACGTTCAATATTAATATTTAAAAACCTAAAAACATTTTTTTTTTTTTACTAATTTAACTAAAGCCTGGCCAAAAGTTTGAAATAGTTTGAAAAGCTTAAAGCTGAAAGGTTTTAATGCCAGCCAGCAAATAGATAGCTAGGTATGCAGTTCATAGGATTTTCTGGATGGTTGCTAGGGTGTAATTAATTATTATGCTATTCCTATGCAATTCAATTAACAAATAAATAATAAACTAAAATGCTAAACTAAACTCAACTCAATATGATTTACCTATTTTTTAAGCTTAAACATAAATGTTAAAAATAAAAATAATTTAATAATACCTTTAAAGAATTTTAGAATTATAAAACAACTGCAAATTGATATCCACACAAAACACAAGGTGCGTCCACTGATCTATAATATAGAATCTAATATATAGATCAGTGGGTGCGTCCCAAATCACGTTAAGTTACTTATGCACTATTATTCGATGACGTGCTTAGCATAAAATAGCGTGTTTACTCTGAAAGTTCCAGAACGAAAAAGTGCACTTTAAATACCCGGATGATGCACTTACATAACTGAAAAAATAAATAAATACGAAACTTGCAAGTATGCTCTCTGTTTTACACTCCGAACACTACCTAATGAAACATTTTAGAACGGACTCAGCGTAGAATAATTAAGTGTTTTAGATTATAATCATACGTAACATAATACATTTGATATTGTAAACAAATACTACCCGTGACCATCATAATTGCTAATAACTCAAATGCTTTAAGGGACATTAGGTGACTTTATATTCTTAAGCTGTAGCTGTCAGTGATGGTTAAGATGTTTGTTGCTGAATTAAACTGTTGGTTAAGTAAGTTAGCAGTTAGCTGACACATCTCTCTCTCTCTCACCTTGGAGGACTCATCCTCGAAGTTCTGCTTCGGCTTCCTCTGGGCATGGTGCTTTTTAGGACGAATTCCAGAAAGATCCGAGACTTGCTGAAAGCTCTGGTATTTTAATATTTCTTTGCGGCAACTTACTCTGTCTGCACGCTTCCGACCTTCTGTACTTATTATCCGGGAACTTTCTAGCGTATTACATCATAACGCTGAACTTCCGCTCCTGCGCATGCTGTATGAAACGGATTGTGTAACTGTAATCAATCGAAACTTATTTTTAGTATTAATTTTAAATATTAATTTAACAATTAATATATAAACAATTTTGAGAACAAGTCTGATCGACTTTAAAATGTGAAAAATCAATATTATATGCAATGTAAATAATATATAATTCTTGTTTAATAATAACATCATCTATTCTTTCTTCTTTATTACTTAAACTGTGACTGAATCTTTATTATTATTCAAGTATACAAATTTATACACAGAAAACAAAACAGTACAGAAAAAAAAATAGACACAAACCAGGGTAACAA
This sequence comes from Cyprinus carpio, assembly GCF_018340385.1. NCBI lineage: Eukaryota > Metazoa > Chordata > Actinopteri > Cypriniformes > Cyprinidae > Cyprinus > Cyprinus carpio. Next base: position 7,907,498 of record NC_056586.1, read on the forward strand.
AAAAGAAAAGGGATACTTCAATCTATTTTTGGAGTACTACACTGCACTACATTATTTAAATAAAAATCCATCTTTTCGTGTTATAAGCTCTGTATATGGCTAGATATCAGTCCATTATAGTTTCACTGCTGTCACTGTAAAGTAACTGTTGGATTGGCGAGTCTGCATCAAGATTCATCACATCATGATTCCTGACCCTTTCGACATGTCCATGACCTTCTTTATTAGTGTATAATTTTTTTAATTCATTTGGGTTTCTGGGCCTCCATTCAGAGAACAATCAGAGAAATTTACCTTGACTATAGAAACATTAGTTTAATTTCTCTGAGTTCTCAAAGCCTGGAAATCACAATTGTAAAACGGTCTAATATTTTCTTGACTGCTGGAAACCTATGAATGCATGTGTAAGCTTGATCTGCAATTATCTGCAAGTGGAAGTAGCCATTTTTGAATACACAGATTATTTCTTTATTAAACTGAATACATTTTATTTTTCCAGATTCCAAATATACACTGGGCAATAACATCCAGGCAGCTTTTGAAAAAAAAAAAAAAAAAAAAAAAAAAAAATTGAACCTGCTGTAAAACATTTTTTAAAAATGAGTCACAATTGTTCCCTTGCTAAAGCAATAACAGAGACCCATTATCACTATTTTAATTTGACAATCAAAAAAACAAAACAATGCGGTCTTCTTTACAGGGTGACATTTCTAAAACTAAGGTGCTGAGCCCAGAACTAACAGTCAATCATGGTAAGCAATACTAAAAAAAAAAAATACACTTAACAAAACCCCAATACTGGTACAAAAGCATTTCAACTCTTCTCTTCCATTAAAAACAACGAGTTCAGTCAGTTTTACTCTCAGCTTATGCTGCGGCTCAATCAACATAAGATTAACTCAACACGTCTGCACACCCACTCACACAAACGAGCCATCGAGGACAATAAAGTAGCAGGAAGATGAAGTGATGGAGTGAGCGATGGAACTGGGGCTGGGACGATGATGATAAGACAAGATGCTGTTCAGTTTGCATGCTGTGCAGTAGAGAAGCACAGCTTAAGTGTATATGGGTATGGGCCATCTGCAGAGAGAAACAGAGAAACAGCATAAGTACACATTTTTTGACATTACAGCTGGGTGCAGTGAGGAAAGCAAGTAAGAACGAAGCCAAATTCAGTTCACTTTTGTGGCTTATTGTGTTTGAATGGATAAATACACAGCTGTCAAAATGTGGAGTCTTCACGTGAACAGCAGGTTATGTCTTAAAGTAAACGGTTGTGTGAAAATCGTATGTTAATCAGTATATTAGATCTGTGCATTCAGTCAGAATGGGAGAGCAGCCCAATTTAAATGCTGCTGTCTTTGTCATGAATGTTAATCAAACAACAAAAGACTAAACTGTATTTGTCCTATTGTTTGTAATTAGCTTTTTTTGTTCTTATTTTTAAAGACAAGATATATACACATTTAACAGTGAAATACAATTTCCCTTCCATGCAAAAAAAAAACGGTTGTTGAGGTCACTTACTGGGGTTTTTCATCTGGTGATGGTTCATCATAGCAAGAGCTTCCATGGCGTCATTAACAGACTCCCACTCCAGAAGCCCTGACGAGCTCCTCTCCGATGTGGAACCTTTTCATTAAAGAAACGAAGCATTGGACACATTACAACAACAAAGGAGCACAGATGACATGAACGAGTTAATACAGTGCACTATTATATAAAAGTTTGTGCTGAGCTTAGCTTTCTGTGCTGTTATTTGCAATGCTTCAGTTAAAGACGGCACATTTTCACATACCTTTAGCTGCAAAAAGTTTGACATTGGAAGGAAAATATACAAAAATCTCAAAACAAATCAAAAGTGTAGGAAAAAAAAAGAGATGAAGTTTGTAAATGTACACATCAAATAACATCATGTGACAAGAAAGGTCCTGACTGCGTCTGATGTGAACTGACCCTGGTGAAGGTGTCTGGTGAAGCCTCGGGTGCAGCGTTGAAAAAGTGCAGGACGTTGCTGGGATGCTGAATGCGGTTCTTTGCCGCCTGCTCTGGAGAAGTGAAACGGTTATTTCTGCTGCCGTGAAAGTCTTTGAAGCTGCTGGTCCCGTCTTCCAGCTCATAGGACTGACCGGGCATGATGGCCTGCTGCTTAGACACACTGACACGAAGAACAAAACACAGATCAAAGAGTTGAACTATCTATATAAAGAAAGAAACTAAAAAACTAACTAGCAGTTTACTCTGATACCCTTCAAAACACATTGCATTAAAAAAAAAATCTCAATGTAAATAAATTAACTTTTTAATATCGTATTTTTAATGCATTTAATGATTAAACGATGTTGTCACAAAACTATCCAAAAATTCCAAAAAATATTCTAATCCCAATAAGCTTAATTTGTTTTATGTCAAATATGCAATCAGCCTACCATTACTGCATAGTAAACAAAAATTGCACTTGTAACGTACCATACGTTGAGCTTCTGATTGAACAGGAAGTTGTTGTTGAGATGTGAGATGGCACGGTCCACAGCATAGCAGTCTCCCATCTCCACCATAGCAGCTCCAGGCTTGCTCTTCATGAATTTCACCTACATTTAAACGGGAAAAGCAGATTTCAAATAAAGCTGTTCGCGTTTTGACAGTATCCAACTTCCTTTTAGCTGTTCTACATACCCGCTCCACATTTCCATACAGGCAGAAGATGTTGAAGACCCTGTCTGCGTTTATCTTCGAGGGATCCAGGCCGTAGACCATGATCACCGGTGAGTCTGCATGTGCGCCATATTCACCGGGGGGCGGAGGTGGGGGGCCGTACTGTCCACCGTAACGCTGACTGGTCCCACCACGCCTTGGACCACCTATGGGCGGCCCCATCCGTCGGCCTTCATAGGGAGCGCCGTAGCTCTCTTCTTGGTATCCGTGATAACCACCTGAGAAAACACAAACGACAAACAGATCACGTTGGGGTGGGGGCTGTGGGCAGGTTAGGGCTAAACAAGCATTTTACACACCCTTCACTTTAGTTTAACTTTTAATGTCAACACAGCACCATCTTGCTGCCACTGTGATCAATGCACCCCAATTTGTTGTTGTTTTAACATCCACTCCCCTGTTTGCGAGCAAATGAGGCAAATGTGTTAACACGTGTGCCCCCGCAAGCCTTACCATACTCTGGAGGGTGGTCTCCCAGCAGAGCCGGCTGCCTCTGGCGCTTGTTGGGGTTGGCGTTCATATCTGAGAGGCGAGAGAAGGAAGAAGGCCGAGAAAGGAAAGAGGGAGGGGGAGAGAGAGAGTGAAATGAGTCCGCTGAGAGGCGACAGGACAGGACACTGACTTTGTGAATGTTAATGTGATTGGCATGAGCTTTCATTTCAGCAGAGAAGGGGACACATAGGACACCAGAAAAAGGGCAGGTAATACTATGGTGAATCTCACAAAAATGCAGGTAACATTACACCCCAAAAAACATGTACATTTGGGTAAAGAAAATGAAACCTATCTTTAAATGATTGAACATTTTCATGACAAATAAAGCACATCTTTAATGTCTGAACATCCTTTTTTATCTCACTATCAAAGGTGGTTCTTATTATAGTAACAAGTGTATTTTTATTACATTAAAGTATAAAATAATACAACTGGTTCAAATATTTTTAAATTGCAGTAATGAGACTTTTAATTGAGGTGGGGCTTTTATATTAATGATAATCACAGGGTTCATATTCTTTTTAACATTTGGCGTTTCTTTCTTTTGATTTTGGGGTGAAATGTTATATTTTGTCAGGTATTGTGAGACTGACCTATGAAATATGACCTATTTATTACTACTCACAAACCTGTCTATCACAGTCAGCTGTTTAATAAACATACAGGCTTTCTTTTGGGGTGTACCAGCCCCAAACAAAATCTGCTTTGTTCGCTGTGACAATGTATGTATGTCATGTATAATGTTTGGGAGTGAGTGGGTGGGGGAGCACAGAATGTCTACTGCAGACACACACCTTGATTGCCCCCATTGCCATCAGCATCTGCACCTGTTCAGGTACACACAGTGCAAACATCAATCTCAGGGACATTTCTGAACAATCACATCACAGGTTTCTTACACTATTCAGGATCTTAGGCTTAGATCTGCTTAGGGCACCGTATCTTTCTGTTAAGTAGTTAGGCAGCACAGGAAACGTGATCATTTACTTTGTGTGATCTAGTTGTGTTTTACATTCGGCAGACTGATTAGCGGTTTTGAAAACTTGCCTCAACCAATGATCCGAAGCCCAAAGAATACTTCAATTTTGAAGCGAAAGCTCAGCGTATGCGTACAGCCGAACACAGCGTTTCAAAGTATACTCCATTTGAAGCATGCGCAAACAGGTGATTGACACATGCACAGTAAAGTTTCATTCTTGTCCAGTGCCTGCGTGACTTCTCTCCAGAACTTACGACCAAAAAAAAACATCTTTATACTTATCAACGCAGCTGTCCAGTGTCGCTGCAGTCTCCTGTAGGTTGTTGTTAAATCTCATCCACTTTCTTATTTTTTAGTAATTACGTTGTCTATGGAAGCCCGCTTCTGCCACTAAATAAAAAGGTAACTGCGACTTTTTATCTCACAATTCTGACTTTTTTCTCAGAATTGCGAGTTGTAAAATCAGAATTGCAAAATATAAAACTCGCATTTTTTTCCCCTCAGAATCGCAAGATATAATGAAGTTCATATCTTGCAATTCTGACTTTATAACATGCAATCGCGAGTTTATATCTCAAAAATCTGACTTTCTTTTTTTCTCAGAATTGCGTGTTATAAAGTCAGAATTGCAAGATATGAACTTTATTATATCTTGCGATTCTGAGAAAAAAAAAGTCAGAATTGTGAGATAAAAAGTCGCAATTACCTAGGGCTGGGCGATATATCGCATGTGATCACGTTCATTATCGCAGATGAATCGCCTTCGATAATGAATGCGATATTGCGTAGCTTGTCAGTGATCTACGGCTCTGTATATTAAATGGCGCTCCATTTTTAAAGCAGGTGATGGCAATTTAGCGGCAATCAGGGAACCGGCTTTACTGACAAAATGCGCGTGACAATCGCATGCGATATATCGCCCAACCCTACAATTACCTTGTTTTATTTTTTATTCAGTGGCGGAAACAGGCTTCCATAGTTATCACCTTGTGGAGCAAATTTTAAGAGCAAAAATTTTAGGTGCATATGAGAGCATAACATACAATATGGTTAGAAAAGTTATGGTGCACACGTACAGTATTACAGTGATGAAGAAATTTACACAGAACATTGTATGCAAACTCTAGCAAATGCATAAAACTGAAGTATATTTTGGGCTTTAGTGGCATAGCGGGCTGTCTTGTTTATAGTGTAAATACACAGAATGGTGCCACAGTTGGGAACTAGCACCCCGTCAGTTGAAAACTTATCATGCAAAACATCTCTGAGGGTCACAAGTATAATAAACTTGCTCACTCGCCCAACCCAGGAATACATTTTAATGCACCTTGCTGAACTATATCAATTGGTAGCCCAATGAGGAAGACCAAAATAAAAAAAGACAATCAGACTCCACTGGGGAAGAAAAGATCAAGTTAGTCAAACATTTGCTCATACACCCCAAAGAAACATTAGACTATAAGCGTATCACTCCAAGACAACAGAAGCTTGGGATTACTTACAGTACAAACGCAAGGGTTGAGGGGTTCAATGATGGGGCAAGTAGAACATGCCGTAAATTAGCCACCGTTGAGCGTCTTCATGGCATCCTCCTCCATATCGCACTTAAGAACTTTCCATTTCTTTCCCCCACCAGTCTTTTCCACTGATTTCCCAAGTACTCTCCTTGTTTGAGTCGGGTTTCAATGCTCCACTGATGCCAGCACAGACGTCGTATTCTCAATTCAATGCCTGTTTTTCCATGGTGGTTGAAAAGCTGGAGCAATTTATGCCCAATTCAGACTGACTGGTACTTCCACTAGAGACACAAAGCCAACCTGCATCATACGGAAGGTGTTACACAGAAGTCAAACGACTGGAAAAAAAAAAAGGGAAAAACGTCACATATTGACAGAAAGAGAGAGGAGGAATCGTGAAAGGAAAGGACTAGAGGAAGAAGACACATGTTGGGGGAAGACAGCGTATCTGAAACACCAGCCTCCAGGGCAGAATGTCAGGGCTTAACTGAGTAACAAAAAAATTGACGTGTCGCTGTCTGCATGTCAGTGCGTCTGCTTGTCAGAATGTTGTCTGCAGTGTCTTCAGTGTCTCGAGTGGTTTAGTGTCGTCAGCTGTCGATGAGTGAAGAGTAAGGCATGTCGATTTGTAGGTGTCGGGGGTTTGTGTTGCAACGATCGGCACGGCGAGAGAAAGACAACGTAGACCAGAAAAAGACAGACAGGTTCAGAGAAGGCTGTTTGTCTGTGGATGTCAGCAGTTTGACATGAATGAAGAGAAGAGGTCTGTTTGCATTGTGTTGTGGTGTCACTTGAGGATGCGTGTCAAAAACATCCCTTGTTAGCAGGTGATGTGTCACAGTGGAGTGTGTCTTGTTCTTGACCCGTAAGAAACAACGGGAGAAAGTTGAATGGGTGTGGGAGCCATAACTACTTGCACCGACAACCCCAAATCCTTCAATGTCTTCGTTGGCAGTGTCATTTCTGTAGGAGGTGATGAGTGCTAAATGTTGCGTGATCAGGTGTTTGTCGGGATGCCTCGCAGATTCACGAGAGTAAAATGAGTGTTTGTCCTTGTGGAGAGATATTCTCGCAGGTATAGGAAGCAGTTGTGGTTTGATGACTGGTACAGTGTTGGAAGTCTGAGGCACTTGTGTCTTCAGTGAAATCTAGGAAATGTCCCCCAGTGTCCAGATGTATTGAGTGTTCTGTTGTTGCACTTGATATTCTGGAAAGTTTTGTGCTTTCATATTGGTTTCTAAATGTACCGCATGAATGTGAGGAGCAAATGGCCGGAGTGAGCACCAAAGAACAATTCATTCAAACTGACGTGGAACTGAACTGAATTTCTTTGGGCACACCGTTGGTGGCCATGAATACCTTTAGAAAAAATTCATGAAATCCTAAAAGTCAACATGAAATCATAATTGCCCCCATTTACTTTTAATACATGTTTCCCATCGTTTTGTGGTCAAAAATAATCAAAGAACAACACTAGCACTGCTTGAAAACGACTTTCTCTTTTGAGCTCTATTATTTTCAAACACATTTATAAGAGTATAATAAATTACCAATAGACAAGCTCAAAAAAAAAAATGCAGATTTTTCTTCTTTAATATAACTTTACCTGGAAAAGTAAAATGGTTGCAAACATAGTTTCATGTTGACTGTAAAATGTGTTGGGGTAGACCAGATGTGTCAAACTCAGTTCCTGGAGGGCCGGAGCCCTGCAGAGTTTAGATTTAACCCTAATTAAACACACCTGATCCAACTAATCAAGTCCTGAAAGCTACATGGTATGTGTATTGGAACAAAACTCCGCGGGGCTCCGGAATTGAGTTTGACGCCCCTGGGGTAGACCATGGACTGATAATCTGCCTCTATGGTGCTAACCAAGTAAGCCACTTGCCCCTCACACTACTGGCATGTGACAGGCTTTGCTGGAAAAGGAAGCTTGTGAGATATCAGCAGGGCAACATTCTGAGGAAGCCTTAGAAAGATCACAGGAATACGGCTTTACCTTCCCCTCAGAGAGTCACGAAAACATACACAACATGCGGTGCAGACGTTGGTATGCCTAACGCTCAGCACAGGGGAGGTGAAACTGCGGATTCATTGCTGCAGTTCTAAGACGTCCCCATCCCACCCTCTTATTTCCCCCACAGTGGCAGTAAGGGCGCTGAGAAATGTCAGATCAGATGTTGAGTTAACGGTACCTTGGCTGCTCAGGTTTGGATTGGTGTAGTCCCATGTGTCCTGGTCATTCTTGAACACATTAAGGCGTGTTGGCTAAGAGTAAAACAAACAAATAAATTCATTAAATAACAATTATCTTTCGACCAGCTTGAGTAGGGATGGGTAATATTAAAATATGTGTGTAAAAAACGTATGCAAATTAATAGAGCTGTTTTTTATGCATCAGTATGTTTATTATTATATATTAGTGCATGCATTTTTTTTTTTTTTAATACTTGATTTTGACTGTTGTACTTCTTGCTTCAAGATTTTGACTCTTAACTGGCTACAAAATGAATGGTTCCTCTTGAAACCACATTTTCAAGCAATTCAGAAAATGCATTTAGACTGGAGTACCGTCAAATGTCTTGAAAACAATGATTTAATTATTTTAGCATTATCACCCAGTAAATTTAGACGAACCTCACCTTGGCATACTCAATCTTTAGTGTGCAACAGCCAGAGTATATATCAGCCCCATTGAGTGAGGCCTTGGCCCTCTGGGCACTCTGAACGGAATCAAACGTGTGAGGAATTAAAGAAAAACAAAGGGAATCATGTGTGCCATGACCACAGATGTCATTATTTAAAGTATTCTTGGAATGCAGCATACTTTAAGTTAATCGGTTTGTACAGAAACCTCCTAACAGTGCTTAGTCCACATGCAAAGTGGAATGAAAAAGTGACAAGATGCCTCATGAACACAAATTACAGCTGGCAGAATCTAGCAAACAGCTTCGCTCTGCAGTCTGAAACAGTAAAGGATATTCCACCATGGCCTGGACACCATTCTTCCTAAAGATGACGATTCTTTGAACAGGACCACAGTTGTTGCAAATTGTATAGAGAACATCCTGTAGAATAACAAGAACATTAGTGTGAAAAATCTAATTAGTAAGATAAAAAGCATCAATGATATTACACGGTGGATGTGGGTATTACCGTGGTAATGGGATAAATGGGGTTCATAATTGTCAATAGCAAGACATTATTAACACTGCGGGAATCGTCAGGGTCTCCCGGCCTGGATATCTTCTGACTGGTAGAGTAGTTTACAAACGCAGGATGTCCGGCGATGTAGATCTGGTTGTCGTTAGCATAAGTAACAGCATTGCAGGACCCATTCATATCCTCATATTCAACCAGAGCTTGACGCTTCTTCGGCATGAGTACAACGTAACTGCAGAAAGACGGAGATGCATGACCCTCAATGCATTTCACTACAGGCCGAATCAAGGTACGGGTACGGCACAGCGTCGGAGATGAAGCACAAGTTACCTGATGGTTCCAAACTCTTGCAGGGCCTCAACGATGTCTGCCTCCAAAACTCCGTCCACTAAACCCCGGACATGCACCACAAGAGAGGGGAGGGTCTTGTGCGGGTCAACATAGTCCTCCTATGAAATAAATCATCACATTAGTCCTGTAAACTGGCATAATCACGGATCCATAATTTATAACAACAAAAAGAATCTAAATACAAACATTGCAATTTGTGTGTAATACTGTGCATGCGGTGTATATTGTCCTTATTGTGTACAAACTGAGCACGTTCTATAAATGTATATGTATTAATGGATTTCCCACTCATTGTACTTAATAAGGCGCTATTCAAACGTGATTACTGTTACATGCAGCATAATCCATTCATTCAGCAGCGTATCAGAATATATGTGTGGCGTGGAAAATACGCGCATCTCTTACTAGCACATCAAACATTCGTTACATAATCATTTTCTGTTTTCGTGTTCTTGTTTTTGTAATGCTTTTGTGCAGAGATATCAGTGTGCTGTAGCTCAATTGTTTGGTTAGCTGGTGCGCTAACTATTGTTATTTAGCCAGCTAGCTAACTGACGCCAGGTCAGATAAAACCCGTAATAAAATATCAGATAGTGTGTAAGTAAAGAGTTGTCTTACGGTCGCCATTCCCCCCTCGGTTTCCGTTTTTTGTCGTTTTGTTGCTCTGCCACCTTCGCTGTAGTAGCGGGCCGTCTGCGTCGCCATGTTGTCCCGTTACGATTCACGCGCACCAAAATGAAATGGACGAAAACTACAGAAAATGGGTCAGGCGGGGGTGACGCCCACCAAGACAAGAACCGTCAATAATACAAACTAACAAAAACCACCAAACACCAATAAAATCAAACAAAAAAAAGCGTGGTTCTACGTTGAGGCCAATGATTGGACACTAAAGTTGTCACTCAGAATAGCTCACTGATATATAAAAATCTAGAGATTATTTATACACCTTCTAAAACTTCTACAATTTTATCTCACATTATAAGACATTATAATAAGTTGTTTTTCCAAGGTTGCGAACATTTTCTCACGGACACGGAATAAACACATATGTGTTTATTTATAAATAAAAAAATCGCATATAGTGCTCAATAAATATAAATATAGAATATTAGTTACATTTTAATTACATTTTATTTATCTGCTCATTTGCAAGATTAAAAAACACTGAATTTAAAAAAGGACTGAATTAAACAAATTTTTTACATTTTATTTTAAGTTTGTGTGTGTGTATACTGTATATAGCCTACACTACAAAAAATGAATTGTGTTCAATTAATATATTAACTGCTTCATTCATTCATAATAATACAATAAATATAAGGACATTGTCATAAACTTATGATCTATGAATTATTGAACTGCAAATTCTATTTGTTTAAGGACAAATCTGGTATACGAGGTCTTCTGCCCATCATCATTTATCAAAGGGTTAATTTTGATAGCCCTACTAACTGTATATATAATATTTTATATATATATATATATATATATTATATATATATATATATATATATATATTACACTTAAAAAAACAGTCAAGAAGAAGCTGCCAAACAAAAACAAGATTGTTTTAAAAAAACAGTCAAGAAGAAGCTGCCAAACAAAAACTGCAAAATTAAGGTAAAATATCAAATTTATATCCTAATTTTTCTTAAATATTTCCAAAAAACACTGTTACTTTACAGGTATTTCTTGGATTATCATAGTGAAACATTCTCTGTAAAATGTAAATCTCTTGCAGTCAACCATGCATAAGCATACATGCATGAGCCATTGTAACTATCACTGCATCAACAACTACACAGTTACTGACTTTAAATAAAGCAACATACAGCATAACATCCGTGTTTCTTGTTCTTTTCTTGGACTGAAGCACAAACTCTACTCTTCAGCACAATGGTAACCCACAAAATTAAAGTCAAGTCAAGTCACCTTTATTTATATAGCGCTTTAAACAAAACAGATTGTGTCAAAGCAACTGAACAACATTAATTAGGAAAACAGTGTGTCAATAATGCAAAATGGCAGTTAAAGGCAGTTTATCATTGAATTCAGTGATGTCATCATATAGTTCAGTTCAGTTTAAATAGTATCTGTGCAATAATTTGCAATCAAGTCAATGATATCGATGTAAATTAATTGTCCCCAACTAAGCTAGCCAGAGGTGACAGTGGCAAGGAACCAAAACTCCATCAGTGACAGAATAGAGAAAAAAACCTTGGGAGAAACCAGGCTCAGTCGAAGGGGCCAGTTCTCCTCTGGCCAGATGAAATCAGCAGTTCAATTCCAGGCTGCAGCAAAGTCAGATTGTGCAGAAGAATCATCTGTTTCCTGTGGTCTTGTCCCGGTGGTTGTCTGAGACAAGGTCTTTACAGGAGATCTGTCTCTGCTACTCATCTAGTTGTCCTGGTCTCCGCTGTCTTTCAGGGCTGTAGAGGTCCTTTCTAGGTGCTGATCCTCCATCTGATCTGGATACAGACTGGATCTGGTGGCTACGGTGACCTCGGAATAAGAAAGAAACAGACTAGTATTAGCGTAGATGCCATTCTTCTAACGATGTAGCAAGTACATCGGGTGTTATGGGAAGTGTTCCCGGTTCCGGTTTACCTAATTAATGCAGCCTAAAAATCCTTTAACAGATTTGAATATTAGAAGCGTATTAGTGTGTTATGTGTAAGCCAGGTTAAAGAGATGGGTCTTTAATCAAGATTTAAACTGGAAGAGTGTGTCTGCCTCCGAACAATGTTAGGTAGGTTATTCCAGAGTTTTTGGCGCTAAATAAGCCGGAAAAGGATCTGCCGCCTGCAGTTGACTTTGATATACTAGGTATTATCAAATTGCCAGAGTTTTGAGAACGCAGCGGACGTGGAGGACTATAATGTAACAAGAGCTCGTTCAAATACTGAGGTGCTAAACCATTCAGGGCTTTATAAGTAATAAGCAAAATTTTAAAATTAACAAAATGTTCAATAGGTAGCCCGTGCAGTGTTGACAGGACCGGTCTAATATGGTCATACTTCCTGGTTCTAGTAAGAACTCTAGCTGCTGCATTTTGGACTAACTGGAGTTTGTTTATTAAGCGTGCAGAACAACCACCCAATAGAGCATTACAATAATCTAACCTTGAGCTCATAAACGCATGGATTAACATTTCTGCCTTTGACACTGAGAGCATAGGTTGTAATTTAGATATATTTTTGAGATGGAAAAATGCAGTTTTACAAATGCTAGAAACGTGGCTTTCTAAGGAAAGGTTGCTATCAAATAGCACACCTAGGTTCCTAACTGATGACGAAGAATTGACAGAGCAGCCATCAAGTCTTAGACAACGTTCTTGGTTATTACATGCAGAGTTTTCAGGTCCTATAATTAACACCTCTTTTTTTCAGAAGTTAGCAATAAGAAATTACTCGTCATCCAGTTTTTTATATCGACAATGCATTCCGTTAGTTTTTCAAATTGGTATATTTCACCAGGCCACGAAGAAATATAGAGCTGAGTATCATCAGCACAACAGTGAAAGCTAACACTGTGTTTCCTGATGATATCTCCCAAGGGTAACATGTAAAAGCGTGAAGAGTAATGGCCCTAGTACTGAGCCTTGAGGTACTCCATACTACACTTGTGATCGATATGATACCTCTTCATTCACTTCTACGAATTGATGATGGTCATATAAGTATGATTTAAACCATGCTAATGCACTTCCATTAATGCCAACAAAGTTTTCTAGTCTATGCAAAAGAATGTTGTGGTCAATAGTGTCGAACGCAGCACTAAGATCCAATAGCACTAATAGAGAGATACAACCACGATCAGATGATTAGAGCAGGGCATTTGTAAATCTAAGGAGAGCAGTCTCAGTACTATGATACGGTCTAAATTCCTGACTGGAAATCCTCACAGATGCCATTTTTCTCTAAGAAGGAATATAATTGTGAGGATACTACCTTTTCTAGTATCTTGGACAGAAAAGGGAGATTCGAGATCGGTCAGTAATTAACTAGTTCTTTGGGGTCTAGTTGTGGTTTTTTGATGAGAGGCTTAATAACAGCCAATTTGAAGATTTAGGGGACATATCCTAATGACAATGATGAATTAACAATAGTCAGAAAAGAACCCATTAATTATCTAACAACCCTCTTTTATTAGATTATATAAAAAATTATACAACACACACTTTCCTATATTAGATGTTTTAACAATTTATACAATTCTTCCTCTCCTATAGTAGAGAATGAGTGGAACTGTTCCTCAGGGGATCTATAGTGCACTGTCTGATGCGATACTGTAGCTGACGGCTGCCTGGTTACAATTTTATCTCTAACTGTATCGACTTTAGAAGTAAAGTAGTTCATAAAGTCATTAGTGCTGTGCTGTTGGGAAATGTCAACACTTGTTGATGTTTTATTTTTTTTATGTTAATTTAGCCACTGTATTGAATAAATACCTGTGGTTATGTTTGTTTTCTTCTAAAAGAGACGAAAAGTAATCAGATCTAGCACTTTTTAATGCTTTTTAACAAGTTAATTTCCCGCCAAGCAATACGAAATACCTCTAGTTTTGTTTTCCGGGCTGCTCTCTTTAGGGGGCGAATGTGCTCATTATACCACGGTGTCAGACTGATTTCCTTAACCTTCCTTAAGCATAAAGGAGCAAATGTATTTAAAATGCTAGAAAAGAGAGAGTCCACAGTTTCATCATCAAGTTGTTCTGAGGTTTTGGATATGCTAAGGAATTGGGATACATCAGGAATATTACTTACAAAGCAGTCTTTTGTGGTAGAAGTGATGGTTCTACCATACTTGTAACAAGAAATAGAATTTACAGTTTTAGCTATATGAAGTTTGCACAAAGGGAAGCCGTGGCCTAATGGTTAGAGAGTTTGACTCCTAACCCTAAGGTTGTGAGTTCGAGTCTTGGGCCGGCAATACCATGACTGAGATGCCCTTGAGCAAGGCACCGAACCCCCAACTGCTCCCCAGGCGCCGCTGCATAAATGGCTGCCCACTGCTCTGGGTGTGTGTTCAGGGTGTGTGTGTGTGTTCACTGCTGTGTGTGTGCACTGTGGATGGGTTAAATGCAGAGCATGAATTCTGATTATGGGTCACCATACTTGGCTGTGTGTCACGTCACTTTTCACTTTTCATTTTAAAACTAAATAATGATCTGAGATATCATCGCTTGGCTGCATAATTTCAACACCATCAACATCAATTCCATGTGACAGTATTAAATCTAGAGTATGATTTTGACAATGAGTAGGTCCTGAGACATGTTTGTCTAACCCCAATAGAGTTCAGAATGTCTATGAATGCTGATCCCAATGCATCTTTTTCATTATCAACATGGATATTAAAATAACCAACAATTAAAACTTTATCTGCAGCCAGCACTAACTCGGATGTAAAGTCAGCAAACTCTTTAATAAAGGATGTATGGTGCCCTGGTGGCCTGTATACAGTAGCCAGTACAAACATCACAGGGGATTTATCATTAACACTTGTTTCTCTGGATAATGTTATATGAAGCACCATTACTTCAAATGAGTTATACTTGAAGCCCACCCTCTGAGAAATCCTGAAAACATTGTTATAAATTGAAGCAACACCTCCCCCTTTACCTTTTGGACGTGGCTCATGTTTATAACAGTAATCTTGGGGTGTAGACTTGTTTAAAATAATGTAATCACCAGGTTTTAGTCAGGTTTCTGTCAAATAGAGCACATCTAGGTTATGATCAGTGATCATATCATTAACAAAAAGTGCTTTCGTAGAAAGGGACCTGATATTCAATAAGCCAAGTTTATCATTTGTTTATCCGTATTGCATTTCTTTTTTATTTGTTGAACCTCAATTAAATTGTTACTCTTAAATTGGTTTGGACATTTTTTTGTATTTTGTAGTTCGGGGAACAGACGCAGTCTCTATAGTGTGATATCTAGGTGAAAATTAACTGACTTCTGTGACTGGAGGCGGCTAGCAGACGGTCGGTTTAGCCAGTCTGTCTGCTTCCTGACCTGGGCCCCAGTTAGTCAAGTACAACCTCTAAGACTATGTGCCATATTTCTAGAAAGAAGAGCGGCACCACCCCAGGAGGGATGACGACCATTTCTTTTCAACAGGTCAGGTCTGCCCCAAAAACTCGTTCAATTGTCTATGAAACCTATGTTATTCTGAGGGCACCACTTAGACACCCAGCCATTAAGTGATGACAATCTGCTATGTATCTCATCACCACGGTAAGCACGGAGGAGACCAGAGTATATTACAGTGTCTGACATCATGCTTGAAAGTTCACACACCTCTTTAATGTTATTTTTAGTGATCTCCGACTGGCGAAGTCGAACATTATTAGCGCCGGCATTAATAACAATCTTACTGTATTTACGTTTAGCATTAGCCAGCACTTTTAAATCTCACAAGATCCCAGTAAACATTGCACCATGTAAACATTTTAACATAGTTCTTACTACAATTAAAAATAAAAGAAAACAATTTAAAATAAAAGAAAACAACCTGGAAAAAAAAATCACAGTTATTTTCCATAAAATTAAGATTAAATATATATATATATATATATATATATATATATATGTGTGTGTGTGTGTGTGTATGTGTGTGTGTGTGTGTACACTGCCATTCAAAAGTTCGGTAAGATTTGTAATGTGTTTTAAAGAAGTCTCTTCTGCTCATCAAGGCTACATTTATTTGATCAGAAATAGAGAAAAATCAGTAACATTGTGAAATATGATTACAATTTAAAATAATGTTCTATTTTAATATACTTTAAAATATAATTTATTCCTGTGATCAAAGCTGAATTTTCAGCATCATTACTCCAGTCTTCAGTGTCACATGATCCTTCAGAAATCATTCTGATTTATTATCAAAAGTGGAAACGTTTCGCTGCTTAATATTTTTTTGGAACCTGTGACAGCTTTTTTCAGGATTCTTTGATTCTTACAAAGTTAAAAAGAACATTTATTCAAAATAGAAATGTTTTGTAATAATATATTGTTCAAAAGTTTAGGGTCAGGATTTTATTTTATTTATTTTAAAAGAAATGAATGCTTTTATTCAGCTAGAATGTGCTAAATTGATAAAAAAAAAAGTGATAATAAATACTTATATTGTTAGAAAAGATTTCTATTTAAAAAAATTCTGTTCTTTTTAACTTTGTAAGAATCAAAGAATCCTGAAAAAAGCTGTCACAGGTTCCAAAAAAATATTAACCAGTGAAATGGTTTCCACTTTTGATAATAAATCAGAATGATTTCTGAAGGATCATGTGATACTTTATATGATGGCTGATGAAAATTCAGCTTTGCATCACAGAAAAAAATGTTTTATTTGTTTAAAGTATATTAAAATCGAAAACCATTATTTTAAATGCTAATCATATTTTACAATATTACTGTTTTCTGTATATTTGGACAAATAAATGCAGCCATGATGAACAGAAGAGACTTTTGTAAAACACATTAAAAATCTCACTGATCCCAAACTTTTGAACAGCAGTGTATATTAATGACTTTAATGTTATTGAGCAAGGCGTAAACAAATATGTTCCCTTAATTTGACTTTTTTCATTTGGTCATAAAACAGGTGACACATCAGTTTAAGCCAGGGGCTATCCTAAATATCAAACGATATGAATCATATGAACTTTGATATACTGGTCTCAATAAAACACACCTATCATTAAACCTTTTGATGGGAGTTATTATTAATTATTAATTGACACTGAGATTATCAGAAACCTTTATTTGCTTTAAAGAAATTCTCAAACATGGAGCACCAATTAGTGTATTTGGTTGAAGCTGTTCATTAAAATTGATTTAATAAATATACACAGCATAACACCTAACCCAGGTGGGAATATCCAGTTATTTATGGAGTATTAGTTTTTCTTCTTGAAGACTTGATGGCAGAGTTTGTCCTGACAGTAGATGTCCTAAAAAGAGAGGGGGATTAGCATGATAACAATGGGCATATACACTAAAATATTTATTAATATACACTTAACAAAAAGTTCCATAGTATTACCATTATATGGGTATGCACAATGACCCTGGGGTATCATGTGTGCAAATAGAATGGTACATTTATATAATAATAAGTCAGTGGTATATAATAAAGTACAATCATTCGCCATTAACGTAAACATTTATTTCTCTCTTTGTTGCCTCATTTATTGACTTGTACAGGTGGCCTGAGGAAGTTCTTTACCAAGTGAAGCAGGTCTCCTTCAATCCATTGCCTCCAGCCACGGTTCTCCTTTTCTCCCTTTTGCACACACACCAGTTTATCACCCTCCCATATCACCAGGGTCTGAAAACAAATATTTCAGTTTTTAATCAATGTAAAAGATGAGTACTGTCATATGGGACACCATCATCCACGTACGGGACCCTGAGCTACACCTTCATGACATTCAGAGCCAATTATTATTCTACTTAAAGGGATACTCCACCGCAAAATGAAAATTTTGTCATTAATCACTTACCTCCATGTCATTCCAAACACGTAAAAGCTTAGTTCGTCTTTGGAACACAATTTCAGATATTTTGGATGAAAACAGGGAGGCTTGAGATTGTCCCATAGACTGCCAAATAAATAACAGTGTCAAGGTCCAGGAAAGTATGAAAAGCATCGTCAGAATACTCCATCTGACATCAGTGATTCAACCGTAACATTATGAAGCGACGAGAATACTTTTTGTACACAAAGAAAACAAAAATAACGACTTGCATACTAGTCAGATTTGTCAAAATGGCGCTACGCTGATTTGGAGAGACACAGAGGAGAGGAATTCTTGTTATTTTTGTTTTCTTCGTGTACAAAAAGTATTCTCGTCGCTTCATAACGTTACGGTTGAATCACTGATGGCAGATGGACTATTCTGATGATGCTTTACATACTTTCCTGGACCTTGACACTGTTAGTTACTTGGCAGACTATGGGACAGTCACAAGCCTTCCGGTTTTCATCCAAAATATCTTAAATTGTGTTCCGAAGACGAACAAAGCTTTTACGGGTTTGGAACGACATGGGGGTAAGTGATTAATGACAAAATTTTCATTTTGGGATGGAGAATCCCTTTAAATTTGAACATGGTATTACCATCACTGCATACCACTATAGAATATTCTTCTTATTGCATATTAAGTCAGAACAAAAAGGGAAAAACAACAACAAAACAGGGGTCATGTGACCCTGGTTTGGACTTTGTTGCATTTTGGACACCTACCTTAACAACTCTGTTGTCCAGGGCTTTTGTGCGCTCCTCAAACTCCTCCCCGATGGTGAAATCGACCTCATAGTTTCTGAAGGTGCTGAGTGTTTTGGTCTCGAATTTGTCTCCGTTCTGCACAATGACCTTAGTCTGCTTGAGATGCACTGCGATCTTACGGGTGGCAAAGTCAATGTCTAAAGGGGAGGAACAGAATGATCTATTAAAGTCTCAAAAAGGAAAGATCAGCACGATCCAAGTAGGGATGTGTGAAAGTATCATAAGGAGGCTTTGTAATCACTTTGGGCGCTGTAGAAACAGAGCCATAGTTCATGCTGTGGTGCAACAGACTGACAGAAATATTCATATGCTGGGACAAAGGTGGCTCATCTCCCACCTTTATCAAAGCGACTGATAAGATATTATGACCTTTGACCCTGAAACAAGCAACCCATTTATTGTTTCATTTCTGGCACAAGTAAAGATACTCAGTTTTTTCTTCTTTTAAATTAATAAATTAATTAATTAACAAAGATATTTATTTAGTTATTTATCTAAAGTTTAAAAATGCTATAAAAGTCAGGTCAGCATTTTTATTACTATTAAGCACAACGAGTACATGCAAAATCTGTTGCAAAATGAATATTACATTTATGCAACCCCAGTGTATGCATGAAACATCTTACCCCACTATTGTGCACTATATCCTCTTTTTTAACCTGATATTTTGCAACAACTGCATTTTCATTTTAGTTGTAATTAATGATAAAAACCCATATAAAGTCTTAAATATGAAGTGAGTATATGCATTCGAATCTGTTGCAAAATGAAAAAAAAAAAGAGAGACAGAAACAGACATGAAATGTCTGCCTCTATGCACTACATCATCTTCTTTAACCTTTGATTTCACAACAAGTGCACATTCATTTATGCATGGCTACGGTGAACTCGATAAGCTATATATAGATATAAGAGCCTGATCTGCATCTCTGGTGAGTAAATGCTCCTGTTGATAACTTTAGGATTCTAGTAGGCATTCAGTAAAATAAATCACATACCCAGAGCCTTCATGACATCCTCAAAGTTGTCATTGCTGACCATCTCCCATGTTCCATTGAAATCAGCCGGCATCGTGAAGCTGGAGGTCGTGTGTATGTGTGAGAGAAGAGTATAATGAGGTGAGCCACGGCCTTTTATTGCAGTGTGAGTGATCAAATGAACCGTGGGAACAGAGTTCCTTTGATAAGTCCCTTTATCTTCATTGAAAAAGGGGTGGGCTTTATTAAGGGGATGTACTCATGTCAGCATTTCATATGGTCTGAGAGAAAGATACAGACAAATTGTGTAGATAGTGCAGTTGTCATGAAATTTTAAAGCTGTGATAACAGTATGCCACACTTTGTCATGTTATACTTCCTCATAACTATTTTAATCAGCAGTTTTCAAATAATCTTGAGGAATTATTGTGCAGTAGAATTCTAAAGTTTAAAACAATTTTCAACATTCTTTGGAACATTCCCTAATGTAAAGTCCAATACAAACTTGTGGAGTTCAACAACAGCTGGTATTAAACCAAAAGGGGAACAAACCAAATACAAAAAAAAAAAAAAAAAAAAAAAAAAAAAAAAAAAAAAAAAAAAGACAATCAGAAAAAGTTAATTTTGTAAAAAAAAAAAAAAAAAAAAAAAAAAATCACAATTTCACTACTGGTCTTAGACTTTTGGACCCATCTGTGTATACAAAGTCTTACTTTATGTTTTTGAAGTCGATAAGATTTTAAAAATATTTTTGAAGGAAGTCTCTCATGCTCGCCAAGGCTGCATAATTTTTAAATAACAAGAAAAAGTACCAATTAAATAATAGTAAAAATAGAGATTAAAATAACTGTTTTCTTTTGTAATATTTGAAATAGAATTTATTCCTGTGAATTTTCAGCATCATTACTCCAGTCTTCAGTGTCACATGATGATATCCTTCAGAAATCATTTGAATATGCTGATTTGCTGCTCAAGAAACATTTCTGATTATTATCAGTGTTGGAAACATTGATATTTTAAGCAGAACTACCTTTATGATTTTTTTCCAGGATTCTTTGATGAAAGGTATGTTCAAAAGAACAGCATTTATTTGAAATATACTGTATTTTTTGTAACAATATGGAAGTCTTTAATTTCACTTTGGATCAATTTAATGCATCCTTGCTGATTAAAGGTATTAATTTCTTTTAAAAAATATTACTTTTGCATTATAGTGTATGTTAAAGTTCATAAAAATGTTGTTGCCCATGTGCAATAAAATAGCAAAGTTCGGCAGTGATGTGTCAGGAGTGAGGAAAGTAATACTTTGTGGATTTGTCATTGCCACTATAACACTGGTAAAAGTATAGGGCCCATGACGATAAGTTAGCTCAGAGTAGATAAGTGTCTTTATGCTGCATTTGATCTCTGTCACCATGAGACAAATCACACTTATTATCAGCTCAGCACAAAGATAGGCCAGTAAAACGCTGTCTTTGATCATGAAGTATCAGCGATCATGACATTAATGCAATTACTTTTCAGATTTCACCAGTGTATTCATACAGTGGGTACAGAAAAGAATCACCTTTTTTTCAATCCTTGGTAGTGCAGCTGAAGCAAACAATCAATGGGTGGCAAGACACTGTCAAAAGATCTCTGGGATAAAGTTGTGGACAGGCACGTCAGGAGATGAATACAAAAACATTCAAGGCTTTATCAATGCATAGAAGCACAGTGAAGTGGAAGGTATTTGGTATAACACAGACCCTCCCTGGATCAGGACATCACTCCAAACTGGGTGAAAGAGGAGGAAACAGAGAGGTGACCAAAAGGCCTACAGCAACTCTGAAGCAGTTACAGGAATTTATGACAAAGGTCATTGTGTGCATGTAACAACATCACAAATTCTCCAGAAATGTGGCTTATAGGGGAGGGTTGCAAGAAAAAAGCCACTTCTCAAGAAAGGCCACATGCAGTCAGACTGAGCTTTGCCAAAACACACCTTGAAGATTCTGAAGCAGATGAGAATAAAATTAAATTATTTGGCCTCAACACCAAACGGTATGTCTGGTGGAATTCCAATACGGTCATACAATGTGGAATGACTTGAAGACTGCAGTCCACAACACTCACCATCAAATTGAACTGAACTTAAGCAGTTCTGCAAATAAGACCGGGCAAATATTGCAAAGTCTAGATGTTCAGAGTTAGTAGCATAGACATTTTACGGCATTGAAAACTACTCAGAAAAACAAACAAACAAATAAATAATGAACTCTTATAAATTCATAATTTTTAGGCTGAATGATGAATCATAACAAGTGCATCAAATTTGTGTTCTTCAATAAAATAAGTAAGTGTACAGGAGCAAAAAGCAGAGATGAGGAGAGAGGTGACTGAACAATTACTCCAGATCATGTGGGCTAAAGTTCAGTTTGTTGTCTGTGACGTACTCTTGTGCATTTCTTCCTGTAAATAATATTACTGTGTAAATTATGACAACAATCAAGCAGTTTCATCGATTATGACATTAGTGTTTTAAATTCACTGCATTGCTCACAGTGTTATCAGTGCAACAGACACGGTACAATTTTGACAAATCAGGCCGAATAATGTACTGTATGTTAAACCATGATAAACATCCCTGCAATATTATGCTCACTGCACTAAGACAATGGCAAAGTCACTTCATTTGCTTAAAAACAACAAAAAGCAAAAAAAAAAATAAAAAAAAAAAATTCCCCTACCATTCATAACTTAATTTGCATCAACTTCGTCACACACATTAAAAAGCATGATATTTTAATTTGATCCACCCAATAATATTTAATTCAAGTTTATTTATATAGCGCTTTTTTAGATACAACTTTACAGAAAATTAAGTTTCTACAATATTTAGTAGTAGCTAATATTGTTAAAACTTCAATTATATAATGGTGTTCAGTAATGGAACTGTTAAATATATTCACATATATTAAATATTAAACATATATATTCTTTGAGAACACCGACATATTATCATGAAGTGAAAAAAGAATAAAATCTTTATTTCAAAATGAACAGAAACCTTCATCTGACAGTATTAAAAACTGAAAGCTTATGTTCGGTTCAGTGTAATGGTCAGCATTATTAGGTGAATAATTCTCACATAATTAAATTTTTGAAGGCAGATTAGTGCCATCCGGTTTAGCTGCTAGATTTCTATAGAGCACTATATATAAAGACTTATAAATTCTCTAGTTGTTTTTAGACATAAATGTTCCGTTTTATTAAGTTGTAGATTTGGATATATACACATTCTCAAAGAAAACTTTTTGTAAAGATTCTTTTTTTTTTTTCTTTTTGGTTGAAATGTTGGTTTGAAATGTCAGTTGGGAGTAAGTCACACGTGTGAGTCACAAGTCTGAAGTTTTAACCTTCGAGTCCCCAGCAAGTCACTGTCCAGTCATACAAATGTTTGATGATTTAACTGAATTTAAATATTAAAATAAGTTAAATTTTACTACAGTAGTTATGTACTATGAGAGTTTTATTTGCAACAAAAAAATTGCAATATGAATTTTTACTCAAAAGGTGACCACATACAGCTCAGTTGTTAATAAAATAAAAATCTAAAAATAATAAATAAATAAAAATTAAAACTACATAGCCTAAAATGTAAATGTAACTGAAATTAGTCCAACATAAAAGCATGAAAAGTATTTAGGTACAGCTGTTTCAGTATGCCTCAAACATTGCGAAAAAGTATTAAACAATTCAAGTAAAATGGTTTCTATGCCACCAAATGGCATTCTTAAAACAGGCATCGCCCTTATGAGACATGAACACATCCTTAAGTTAGATCCTTCCTTTTTAACAAAAGAATAACAACATCAACAACAAAAAATATTAATAATTGAACCACACAAACCTTGCACCTGTTCATAAAGTACATTATTAATCTCTCTCTCTGTCTGTGTGTGTGAGAGAGTGAGCAAGTGAGATATATTAATATATTTAATTGAGTGAGTGAGTGAGAGAGAGTGAGTGAGTGTGATTTATTAATATCTGTGAGTGAATGTGTGTTCTCTTTTATCAATTAAATGTTTATTCTTTCAATACATTTGCATTTTTGTGCTTGCAAGTTTGAGTTTTTGTTTTGTTTGTGTATGCATGGTTGGGTTCAATTTTTTCTTTGTGTGTGTGTATGTGTATACAATATATTTATGTGTATACCCATAAACTATCCAAAGGCTTTACACTCAAAGTCTAACACTGAAGAAACTAATTATTAAACACTGTACACATGCATATACAAAGTGCTATTGCAAAAAAAAAAAAGGCTGACATTTCATTTTAAACAGTGAATAACCATTTACAATGCATTGCACTTGCAAACATTAAATGTGTACTCACAAACTATTTTAATGCAGCCAAATTCTCAATGAAACAGTTTTCACTGGTACATTTTTCTGTTTCTGTTGTAAGACAGACACTGAAACATGGCCTATTAAGACTACAAGCTCAGTCAAGTCTCAAGTCATGAATATCATGTCAAGTCTTTTATGAATATTTGTCAAGCAAGTCTCAAGTCCTAAAAATTGCGACTTAAGTCTTACGCGAGTCAAGTCATTTGACTCGAGTCCCCCACCTCTGTCAGTTTCTGATTTTTAAATTTTACTGAAGTCAAACCGGAACACAGAGAAAGACATTTTGTACACACACACATACATACATACATATATATATATTATATATATATATATATATATATATTATATATATATTGTAATGGGGTGAAGAATCACACGACAGCGGGGAGTGCAAAATAAGATCCCCGGAGGGTGGATTTAATCCAACAAGCAAACTTTAGTGGAAGTGGGAAGTGCTGGTGCGCTGATCGTGGTGGTGTTCCAGGTGCGGTGTGTCCGTGCGTGGGGTGCTGATCGGTCATGAGCTCTCTGTAAGGGAACACGAAGAACAGCGTTAGCATCCAGTCTTCTGGAGTGATCACTCACTTGTGTGTCAGTGGCGGCAGCTTATGTAGCCGCCGCTTGATTGTCGGCAGCCGTGACCGATCAGCCAGTGATGAGGTTTCCAGGTGCTCTTTGTGCATTTCCAGGTGACGCTGATGAGGCATCGGGACACGCGTCACTATTGTTATTAATGAATTGAAATCATCTAAAATAAAAGAAGACATTAAATCTCTGAAGATCTCAGCAGAGGATGATTAAACAACAGCACAAACTTTGATAATTAACAGAGGTTTAGATGTTGAATTGATTTGAAGTTACCATAATAGCAATTAGTGTCACCTTTAGCTGGGTTCTTGACTTTTGATGACTTTTTTTTCTGCCTGCTATGACTGTGTGTTTAGGGAGTACATTTGTTATGGCAAAACAAGGCAAAAGGAAATGTGATCAGGTGGTTTTGGTAAATGGCTGGTGATAAAATCATCTGCACTCATCCGGTGTCTAATCTTTGATATTTGTGGTTATGTGCCATTATTGATTATAGTGTTCCTGTGATTCTACATCAGCTGCGATAATCAGTTATAATGAAGGATTTTAAAAACACGTTGTGCACAAAACATTTTGCAGTACTGCATTATTCAAACACACAGACATCAACAGTTAGCCTTTATATAATCTGTTCATGTTAATTTTGTTTCTTTTTTTGTTATAACGATGTGCTTCATAAACACTCAGTTACAACAACCATAGAAAAAGTAACTCAAGTTGACAAGGGTCAAGAGGCCAATGAAAACAAACACTGATCTCCTTGATGGTGACTTCAAATGAAATATTTTCAATAAAACATCAACATCTAAATCTCTGTAATT
The DNA here is from genome assembly GCF_018340385.1 of Cyprinus carpio. Classification (NCBI taxonomy): domain Eukaryota; kingdom Metazoa; phylum Chordata; class Actinopteri; order Cypriniformes; family Cyprinidae; genus Cyprinus; species Cyprinus carpio. The sequence goes on from NC_056586.1 coordinate 7,932,797, forward strand.
CTCAACAAGAACTTCTGTAAATGTATGACAGAAAGTCAAACTGGTTAGTAATGAGTGAAGCTGGTAATGCTGTTTGTGGAGTTGTTTAATAAGCCTCTGTTGAGATCTGGAGAGATTTAATGTCTTCTTTTATTTCAGTTGATTTCATCTAAGGCTGTGGCTGGAACCAAATACCATTTTTTTATTCATACAAAACTTCTTATTATGTATTTACTGAGATTTAGATGTTGATGTTTTATTGAAAATAATAAAGTCTGAACATAAGTGTTTGCTTTAGTTGGGCTCTTGACCCTTGACTTTTTAACATCAGTTTTTCCTCTGGCTGTTGCTGTGTGTTTTTAAAATACAATTTTGCCTCATACATGTTTCATGTCCTGCTTGCGTACAACAATTGTGTGTGTGTGTGTCAGGGCTGCCAGGTGTGAGATTATGGGACGTGTCAAGCACTTCTGCCTCGGTGCGACCATCCTTCTCTGGATTACAGAACCTCACTGTGAGTGTATTGGGGAATCTGGGAGCTGTCCATGTCTCTCCCATAGGTGGTTCTCGAACACAAGATGTTGAAAGAGAACAATAGGTTACTGCCGTAACCTTGTTTCTCTGAAACATAGAGTGGAGAGATCCACCAGCTCTGCCTTGCTTACCACATGAGAAGCGAATATTATTAGATTTTTTCTTGGTACCATGTACATTTAGTTTGAGACTATCACATCTTACAAACTAACAAAGCCCGATATTTAGTATTTGTGCTAAATTTGCTCCAAATGTCAATTTAGGGAAAAAGAGATTGGACTAACCACAGCCCATTAGTATCAATGAAGAGTGGTCGATGATGGCAGCGGAACAATTAAAACATGAAGACATTCCTCAAAATTCAGGTAAAAAAAAAAAATATTACATCATGTCCTAAAATTGAGACAAACATTGTTCAGGGTCTCTTTAGAACTTTACATATAATTCCTGTCTTACACTGTACTTAATTTTTTTTCTAAAACTGCAAAACCATCTGGAAAACAGCATTTCTGCAACTACCCACAGCATTTAACTACTCATTCAGAACAGTACACTTGCTCTTGTGATATTCAGATCAGATTGTAAAATATAAGTGCTAACATTTAAGCATTGACTAAACGTACAATATCAACTTTTACAAATAACTTTGGGTTCTCTTTCATCATCTTGTGTTCAAGATCCACCTATGAGAAGGGCATCCTCTGCAGAAGCATCCAATTGAACCAAGTCTGGCTTGACAGACAAGAGTTTGTGCCCAATGGTAAGTGAGGGACCACCCTTAACCGAGCACATAAAACCCCTGTACGCGCTACCTCAAACATGCAGAAAAGGCTTTGGAGAACACCGGGAAATGCAGCCATAGCCTTATGTTGCCTAAGAAACTCTGGTGGCCCCATTTTAAAGTTGCCATGACCCAGTGCATTGAGCTCAGCTTTTCTGACTTGGATGGGGGACACGGTGATGACGACGCGCTACCAGGGGCCTCCCGGGGTGCAATGTCACTCGACTGGGCTGACCAGCCCCATCCTGCACTCCTCAAAGAGGACATCTTTGAGGGCAAGCTCCCGTTCGCTGACAAATCGGCCAGATCCGGCGACGATCCTAACGATGATGCCTTACCCCAGTCCATCCTCCTGAACATGTGTGAAAGAGCGGCCCCTCGCCTCAACATTGATTGGCTCAATTTAGGGATATTTATGATGGGAAGCTGTTGGGATCCCCTTCCGTCCTGAGGAAACAACTCCTCCCAGCTTACGCCAAGCACATGAAACATTACTAGGGCGATCTGCTCAACCTCAAACACGGTCTCGAGGACCTCGAGGTTAAGCATATGGCAGCTATCGATCACCAGGCACCTTAGCCCCGTCCAGGGCGTGCTGCTCGCCCTCCTGAAGCTTATCTTGAATAACAAAATGGATAATTTTTCTCCTCAGTTCACCAGGTTGCTTACAAGTACTCGGCCTTGACTGTCAGAGCACTCAACGTCTCCTCCCTCCTCTCTGCTTATGAGGCGGAGCTTTTGGCCAACTTCAGACAACAGCTGGGTAAGGCATGCCTTCGCCAAACCTGTGGAAAGAGATCCTCACAGGGAATGAACTCGTCCTCCATAATGCCCGTCAGGTCATCCAAGCCAGGGGACACTCCATGGTGCTTTCTGTGGTGGGAGAGCGTGTGCTCTGGCTTGACCTGTCGGGCCTCACTAACAGTGAGAAGAGGTGCATCACGGGCACCCTGGTAGAGCCCGGCCAGGCTCTCTTTGGCCCCACCATCACATTGATGCAGCAACGATGCAATGACAAGAAGTAGAATGAGGCTTTCAAGTTATGCCTTCCCAGGAAGGAAGCTCCACACCAAGTGCCCCCTGTGTTTGCCTAATCCCCTGTTACGGGATGACAATTCCAACAGGGCAAGGATATGCCCCGCAACAGACCCCCTCCACGGCAGACCCTTTTCAAAGCCCTGGCGGAAAATGACTCCTGTCACAGCCAGAAAACCCTCAAATCCTAACCCCACTGACTCCAAATGCAAGCAGTGATGTTCAGCCGATAGGGACAAAGTCTCCAATCACAGGTCAAAAGCAAATCAGAATTTTTCCTGCCCCAGATCCCCTGTCCAAAAGACAGAGAGTTACTTATGGAGGAGTCAGCCCCCCTCCCAAGGCTGCCCAGCCCATGTGTTCAGAGGACGCTGTGTGTTCCCCCCACATTCAGGGTGTCTGTTGTGACGAAAATTGCAAAAGCACCCCGCACCCAAATAATAAAGACTTCGGCTGCTGTGTTCCCCAACACAAAACACACACACACATACACAAAACACAAGACACAAAACAAATAAAACATACAGATACAATAGGGGCTACATCCCTTCGGGCTTGGCCCCTAACAAATCAAATTAATTTCAGAGAGAGAACTTCTCTCTAAACCTCTGCTTGTCACTAGATGGCATCATTGTATCACAACAGAGTTATCCCTTCTCATATGGAAATGAACTTGGCTCACATTCTGAAAGACATTTTACTCCTGTTATTTCCTAGTTCCAAAGGACAGTTCTCTCTATCCTATTCTGGATCTCAGAGTGTTAAACAAACTTGAGGAAATACTATTTCAAAATGTTAACACGGTTCTCTCTTACGTTCAGTAAATCAGAATGACAGTAAAACACAAATATATCTTAAAAATGATCTATCCTACATAAGCATTTAATCTACATAAGCATTAATCTCTGTACAGGAAATTCTTTTTGCCTACCAAGATGCATGCTACGAATTCAGAGTATTCCCCATTTGGGCTCGCTCTCAGCTGAGATTCTTACAAGGGTTAAGATTCTTGAAGGCTGACATACTAACATTAGAATTATGCTACACTAGTACCTTCAATAAATTCTTCTCCTAACAAGAATTCTGGTCAAGCTTATTTTATATATTAGAGAATCTAATACACCCTAAAAATGCTGGGTTGTTTCAACCCAACTTTGGGTCAAATATGGACTAACCCAACTGTTGGGTTAATTTTTAACATTAACAAATCCCCTTCTGTATGCCCAGCCATGGCCCCTCCCAATATGCACAGACCTCCTGTCCCAAGCAAAAGGGTAAATCTATCATCCTTACCTGGACAGGGTGGCCCCTGGGCCTAGCCAGTGAGAGGGCAAACTTAAACACATTGGGACTCCCCTCACATATTGCTGCTACTGTTCAGAATGCTAGAGCTTCTTCTAAACACTTCTTTTATTATTGGAAGTGATGTGTATTGGAGTATTGGGAGGGGAACAAGCTGATATCATATCAGTGCTCACTGGCTGACATTTTGTTTTTTTTGCAAGACCTTAACCATTGTGGAAAATCTTTTTCCATTATTAAGGTCTATTTATCGCTGCATATCATGTTAATGCCACTACGGTGGGGCAAAACCTCCTTATTCATAGATTTATGAGGGGCGCCCACTGCTCCCTTCCAGTCACTAGAAGAGCAGTTAAAGAATGGGACCTCTACTCTCCAGCTCCTGGGAGATGTCTCCCTTAAGCTTCTGTCTTTTAAGACAGCTCTACTCCTGGTTTTTGGTCAGCCATGTGGTGACACTGACCAACATGTCAGTGATTTGCACACACTCTCAGTTCATCCCTTGTGCACTAACTACATTTTTACCTGAAGCTCCTTTATAGCTAATGTCAAAATTGTCACTGTACAATGTGCAAAATGCAGGATTTAATGTTAAATATTTTCCAAAGGTTTTTGTGATTTAAAGGGATACTCCACCCCAAAATGAAAATTTTGTCATTGATCACTTACTCTCACATAGTTCCAAACCCGTAAAAGCTTTGTTTGCCTTCGGAACACAATTTAAGATATTTCGGATGAAAACCGGAAGGCTTGTGACTGTCCCATAGACTGCCAAGTAAAATACACTGTCATGGTCCAGAAGAGTATGAAAAGCATCGTCAGAATAGTCCATCTGCCATCAGTGGTTCAACCGTAACATTATGAAGCGACGAGAATACTTTTTATGTGTGAAGAAAACAAAAATAACGACTTTATTCAACAATTCGTCTCCTCTGTGTCTCTCTGCATCACCATTTTGGAGAACATCCGCTGAACGCAAGCAGCTTATGCTCTTCTGTGTCAACCGCAACACAAGGATATGTTTTCTAGGTGTATTTACACTTTGATTTGAATGAAAAAAAGCACATCTGTGCAAGACAGCTGACACAGAAGAGCGTAAGCTGCTTGCGTTCAGCAGATGTTCTCCAAAATGGCGCTACAGTGATGCGGAGAGACACAGAGGAGACAAATTGTTGAATAAAGTCATTATTTTTGTTTTCTTCGCATTAAAAAAGTATTCTCGTCACTTCATGACATTACGGTTGAACCACTGATGGCAGATGGACTTTTCTGACAATGTCTTCCATATTTTTCTGGACCTTGACCGTGTATTTTACTTGGCAGTCAATGGGAGTCACAAGCTTTCCAGTTTTCATCCAAAATATCTTAAATTGCGTTCCGAAGACGAACAAAGCTTTTACAGGTTTGGAACGACATGTGGGTAAGTGATTAATGACACTCGACTGATGCTGCAGAGTGTAAAAACATGTGATAATGTTCTCTTGTGTTGGACAAAAGGTTTAGATTACAAGGGAAGATGTATGGCACATGTTACTCTTTCAAATGCATGTTATAAGCGGAGAGACGTTTCCTTATCTCAGCGTGTAGACTCACAGGCACACAAACAGCCAATTCAGAGATAAATAAAACACAAAACCGGCAAAAACTAAATAATGACTTATGTGCTGTCCTCACTTAAGAAATCAGATGGCAGGAGTAGAAGGGGAATCAAGCAGGATTTTGTGTTGCTGTCAATCCTCCCTGCTTGCTATTTGGGGAATGAACCAAGTAGTCTGCTTGGTGAAACTCTTCTTTTGCTGTTGTATGATTTGAGTACTGTGCGTGGAGAGAGGTGTCACCAGGTTTTTGCATAGTTTAGAGTGACAAAATGCACCAGCATACTTTGAGGTCAAAATGCATAGCCACTATGCAAAATGCATACAGGTTGGCTTGTCTGCATGTGTATAAAACAGCTACCACAAAAGTATTTTTGCAAAGTACACTTTTAGAATCTTTAAAAACTAATATTTGAAAGGTCACTGATTTACCTGCATCTACAACATGCTTGCACCTGGAAAAACTGCAAATCAATTTACATTTAATTTTTTTAGATTTTTTTTTATATATTTTTTTAATTAGGTCTCCATGCTGGGAACATGCAAGTAGTAGAAATAAACTGTACATGTACTCATGATCAATTATAAATAGTAAGAGAAATGTGAGATTTGCCTTTCATTTGTCCTGTATTAGCTTATTTCTCAAGCAAATTAGTTAAGAAAAATTCCAATTACAACCTGAAACAGTACTTTATTCATAGGAAGTCATCCCTCTCTCACTTGAGCGGCCAACAGGCTTAACATCCTCAGTGAATCTTGTATTAAAGAAGCTCTTACGAAAAAGACATTAAGCAAAATGCCAATTGACAACTGCATTACATAAACTGCGATGCACAATTCAAAGACTGTGTACAAAAGTTAATTGCTGTTCATAAGTTAAGTCTGAAAAGGAATTAATACTGAAAGTATGCAACACAAATCACTAAAACATCTTCCCAATATGAGAAATCACAGTACTTCGCTGGAAGTACTCATTTGATTTACTGTACTTAGCAAATAGGTACCAATTCAGTTCATGGCATGGCAATGCATTTCATTCGAAGACAAAAAGAAAATTAATGCTTGACAGAGAAATTTAAATATACAACGCTTTGCTACAAACTGATTCTCAGAAACCTGGAAATATGGTCAAAGAAACCCAAACAATGAGGAACCAAAAGGTGACAGGAAGAAAAACATTTGTACATTTTGGCTCAATGATCCCTTTAACAGTGACAATACAGAACTTGTGTGTCAGAGTCAAAGATGACTTGATCGTTTTCATAAAGTGTGTTTGGACTTAAATGCTTATGTCGAAAATATGACACTAGAATCCTAGAGCTAAAAATTTAAACAAAAAATAAATGCAAGTCTCAGAATATGGTAAACGTAGTTGACCCCTGAGTTTCTAATGCAGAACTAGTGTATAAAATACCTCATTACAGTGTGTCTTTTAGTGCAAGCCAGCAAATATGCTCAATTAAACAGGAGGTATATTAAGATAGCACCCAAACAAACAATGCTTCTCCAAGCAGTCTTTCCTGTTGGCCGAATCACAGAGTGGGGCTGGTTTGAACAGCCAAACCAGTAGCTCAAATACATCTCATTTATAATTCACTTCTGTTTTTCCTTTTGTATTTTTTTCATAGAAAATATAAATATCCCTGAATGAAACTGATTCACAGTATATCGAGGACTCCAGTGCTACTACCATCGTTTTTATGTTGGGACAATCAAGTGTGTCTTCAAGGTCTCCAGTTAGTGTCTCTTGCATGGCTCAACTGTCCAAGTCCTTCATTCGCTGTCTTGGTAATTCACAGTCCGCTTTCCTCCATTTCTGGTCCGGATGCGCGTGGCTCTTCGAGGTTTCCCATATGACACGTCGCTATCCTCATCGGAAACACCCCTCTGATGTTTCCTGGAGCATGCCGTTCCTCTTTCACGATTTCTTAGCCTTCTCTTTGGACTGCTCTGTGAACCTGAGCTGGCTTCTGATTCAGACTCCCCAGACTCTTCGCTTTCAGAGTGGCTTCCGTCATCATCGCTGGCACCGTCATTGCTTCCTTCCTCGCTTTCACTTTGCTTCCGTTGTTGCCGGGTCGCTTTAGGAAGCTTCTCCTGAGACCACTGCTCCCGACCATTCACCGGTTTGCACCTAGTTTCAGAGTCACTCTCAGAGTCCATCGAGCCTCTCAAGCGCTTGTAGAGTTTTGCATTCTTTCTTTGAGGTTTCATGCACTCGTTTCCATCACTTGTCCTACTACTTTTGTTGTCTGTGTCTTCAGACTCTGAGGAGCCACCACGTTTTCTTTTGGAGTTACCTCCTGATGGTTTTCTTGCCCGGCAGTTGGCCCGGTCCTTGCTCTTACCATTCTTTGATTGCATCTCCTTCTCAGGACTGAATTCTTCATCCGAGTCCTCCATAATGTAGCTCTTCTTGGGAAGAATTCTAAGAGAGATTCCTTTGGATGCAACTGCAAGGCAAGGCTTCCTCCTCAGATGTGCCTTCTTGTCTTCCTCTGATGCGTCGCTCTTTTGCCATTCATCAGAGGAAGTATCTTCCTTTTTCCTCCGTCTTCGGTCTCCGTCTTCACTTTCCGAACTGGAGGCATCTGACCTTACCTCAAGCTTCTTTTTGCGAGCATTGGACACACACTTTCGGTTTCTGAGCGACCTTCTTTCTTCGCCATCACTTTGATTCTCTTTGTCTTCTGATTTAATTCTCTTCCTGTGAGCAACAGGTTTTTCTGAAACATCACTGGGCTCCTCTGAATCCTGGGTGGTTGACGTTAATGCATCTGTGACTGAGGTTTTTTTGAGGGTAACTTGCTGTTTTGTGGCAGGAGCGTGTTCTTGGCTTTCTGATGGTGCTTTACTCCTCTTCAGCTCTTTTGGATCCACCTTCCTCCCGTTTTGATATGGGTGCTTTTGAGTTCTGGGCACCTCATCATACTCCTCAGAACTCTTTTCAGAATCCTGCTTGCTTGGCCGATTTTTCTGACGTCGGTCTCTGGAGCAATTTTCTTCTTCAGCATCCGTGTCATTCAATTTTTTTATTTTACTGACAGCAGCTTTTGCGGTCTTCCTGGTGGACTTCCGCCTGACAATGAGATCCTCGTCCGACTCCCCATTCACACTTTCATTCTGACTCTCCCCATCATCTGTGTTGTCCTCACTTTCCACTCGTTGCCGTTTGGTGCTGTGTCCATTAATGACAGGAGACGTTTCTAAAAGTGGAAATACAGAAATAAGAAAGTACAGTCTACATCTTCCTCTTTACAATATTGAAATGCACCTTTCTTTAGTGTCAGTGACTCATTTATGTTAATGGCCTATACTTAATTTTATAGAGTAATTGACTGGATTGTGCAAAGGAGTTTAAACTTTTATCCTAGTAATCAGGCCATTTTTATTTGAACCTGTACAAGCTAGATTCAAGTGATTATAACGTTTTGAATATGGATATTTTTCTTACAAAAACACATTGATTCGCTACAGGAGGCTGTTGTTCACCCCTCGGAGAGTGTGATACACTTTTTTTATGGATGGGCGCTTTTTATTTAAAATCTTTTGGACTGAAGCAATGCAACACCCGCTGACTGAAATGATAGAGCTTGAAAGATCAAAGACAATTTTTTTATATAACTCCAACTGGATTCATCTGAAAGATTAAAGTCATATACACCTGGGATGCCTCGGGGGTGAGTAAAACACAGCCTAATTTTCATTTTTAGGTTAACTAACCCTTTATGACGACAAACTTAACTTTCTTCTTTGGAGTAGAATCCTTAATCAGTGTTTAACATTCATTAACTAGACCCGGTGGTAGGCAACATCGGTCCTGGAGTGCTCCATGTCCCTGCCTGAGTTTAGCTCCAACCCTGAAAAAGTTGTTCCTAGATTTAGAACAACAGCCTTTTTCAGCCTGTTTCATGGCTGGTAAAGAATATTTATGGCCAGTAATTTTTCTTAAGTCACTGGCAAATTAAAATAAAATACCAGTAATTTTTTCTTAAGTCACTGGCCATTGGCCCTGCACTCAAAAGTAAAAAAAAAGACATAAGAATTATAAAACAAAATAACATAAAGTAAAATAATATACCTATGAAATTTTTGTTTTAATTTATTTTGCAGAGCAACTGTTTTAAAATATATGGCTATCACTGTAACAGGAATAATAATAATAATATAAAATTACATTATTATTGCGACATTCTAATTTGTTTGGCTTCTTATAATTCCAGTGTGGATGTAATTTAGACTGAGACACTATACCACAATTAAAAAGAGGGTTGAGTCCCCTTTAAAGTTCAGGTAGTCAATTCACCGACTTTTCTCTTTAAGTTTGTACACTGAACATGTGTTGGAGCTGTTAATTCTGAACTCTCAAAGTGGACCAGACGAAGGAATTTAACTTGAAAATGCACAAAATTTTCTTCCGGGGGGGGCATGCCACCCACCACAGCCTGACAAAATCTTGTGGGTAACACTACTTAATGATAACAAATTGTGCAAAACCAGGAATGTGTAGATCAATAAAATCTGGATTTCATGCTGATTGTAGAGCTCAACAGTTCAACGATGGTTGGGATTCTACCAAACACACCCTTTTTCTCTGCTGATCGTCTAGATGGTCTGCGCCCAGAAGTTCTATTCTCCACTTTGCTTTGAGATGAATCACTGTCAGCGCTGCCATCACTTTTCTCTTCTTCACTGGCTGAAACATCACTTTCATTTGACACTGTGAGAAGAACAATAACAATAAAAGGAGGGAATGTACATTTAAGTTACATTAGATTTTTTTTTTCTCCTTTTTACACAATTTTAATGTAAGCTGTGTAGATGTTTTTACCTTCTTCCTCTTCTTCTGAATCAGAACTGCTCTGAATGACAGCAGAGCGTTTGCTAGCACGGGTTGCAGGTCGGGTGCTGCCTCCATGACCCTCCTCATCAGAGCCTTCATCTTCTTCCAGGGTATCCATGAGTTTCATCTTACTGACTGCTGCCATGGCGGTCTTGCGGGTCATCGGCCGGCGACTGACAGATGATGATGACTCGTTTTCTGAGGCGTCAGAGCCTCTCGATAGCTCTGGGTCAGAATCGTTGCAGGGTCGTGGTCTCTGGCGCTCGTGTGACCTGCTGTGCCCATTTATCTTGGCAAGGCCATCTAAGATACATAACGCAAATGGTACATAAGGATCCATAAGGCAAGGACACATAGGGCAAAGATCCATAAGGTAAAAGGTAATTTGTGACCCTGGAGCACAAAACCAATCATAAGTAGCACGGGTAAATTTGTAGCAATAGCCAAAAATACATTGTATGTACACATTGCTAAGGACTTCATTTGGACAACTTTAAAGGTGATTTTCTCAATAATTCTTTTGCACCCTCAGATTCCAGATTTTCAAATAGTTGCATCTCGTTCAAATATTCTCCTATTCAAATAAACCATACATCAGTGGGAAGCTTATTTATTCAGCTTTCAGATGATGTATAAATCGCAATTTAAAAAAAATGGACCCTTATGACTGGTTCTGTGCTCCAGGGTCACATTTATGTAATGGTTCAGAAGTTGTAATGTCATTTTACACTGGCTGAAAGTGCTTGAAATCATACACCACAAACAATCATACACAGAAGGATTGAACTTTTTTTCTAAAGGGTCCCACCATGTCTCCTTTTTGATCCATTATTCTGTGCAGCTCTTCTTGTGGCTCTAGTCTCTCGTCTGAAGACACGAGACGAGGATGAAGGCTCCTCATCCTCTTCCGACTGACTCAGAGATCGCTTGCTATCATGATCAGACCCTATATCAACAGCACAAACTGTCTTTAGCACCTAGCAGTCACTGCAGTTTCCCATGTAATAAAAGGAATAGTTTACACTATAATCAGAGACTGACCTATAATCAGTTTTACCAGTATTTACAATTTTACAAGATTTTATAAGATTAAAAGCTTCATAAATTTCTTATTTTGTGTTCCACGGAACAAATGAGATCAAACAGTTTAAAAACATCTTCACATGAATGAGCAGTTGCACAATGTGCAGCAGAAACAAATCATTTTCATGAGCTGTCTGTCTTACCGGATGAAGATGAGCCACTCCGTCTGAAGATATCCTTGGCTCCATTGACTCTGCGGCGCTCTGGTCCAGACACTTTGGCTGAGGTAGGTTTGGCTGTAGACTGTTCTGTATTTTCCTGAGTTTTTATAGAAGCCCTCTTTTGACTATGGTCAGGAGGAAAAAATTACTTTTTTATTAGAATGCACACTATTAATGCAATAAAAATATATATAGAATAAGAGAAGACAGCAACAACAGAAGCAGGGAGATCCGGCATACCGTGTGGATCCTTGTCTTGAAGGAGCCGACTCCTGATGCTGCAACTTCTTCCGGAATCTCTGACTGCGTCGCAGCTTCAAGCTACTTTTGACAGCAGTCTTATAGTCAGAAATGATTTTGCTTATACTCTCCTCGAAAAATGCAGACAGTCGCAAAGTCATGCTGTAAATCTGTCAAATCAAACAGCAGAAGAACATCAATGTGTGTTCAAGAATTAAGCACAAATGCAAGAAAAAAGAAAAGGCAGAAAGAAACAAGATTATCCAAGACATGAATGCATTACCTTTGATCGTTTGTTTGGCGTGTAGGATTTAGCATTGGTAAAAATTTGCCTGGTGTCCTTGCAGAAATCTATGGGGTTTTCATAGCGGTCTTCTTCAAGAGTCTGCCGCACAGATCCAAGGTCCATAGGGGTGTCGATAATATTACAGTAATCCTGGAGATACAAAGATGACATATTACCAATACCAAATCATTGTTAACTACTGCTGAACATGCATTAAAAAAAAAAAAAAAAAAAAAAAAAAAAAAAAAAATACCAAATCTACAAAACATATACACTTCCCGCTTCTACTAACAATGATTGATCCCACATTTGAATCTGCCCAACACCTCCAGATTAAGACAGATAACCACTTCCCTAACATTATTCCATTGATTGTTTTTTGGATACTCACTGGATATTCTCTCTGATCTACAGGATCCCGGAAAGGCTCTGAATCCTCACACTCAAACATGTAGTCCAATAAACGTTTGCAGTGGTCCTTCCATGCGTCCCTATCCAGCACAACATCCTGTGATGGCTGACAAAATCAAAACAGCGTCTTTAACACATTCATTTTTTTCATCTGAACAAACTATTTGTTTACTGCTGGGGTTGGAATATTTAAAAACAAAGAGCAGATATACTAGAATAATCAACAATGTAACTTGATCTCTATTTACATTTTTACCAGTGTGACATTTTTCCACCCAGAAATCGCTATTACAGTATCTTATCTTACACTACCTGGCGAAGTCTTTGTGCTGCAGAGGTTCCAGGTGCATCAATGTCATCCATGTCCTGAAAAGCCACATCTGAATCAATCTCATGTTTTCCAGAGAAGGCAAAGAAAATACAGGTGGAACAAATTCACTCACCTCATCTTCAGAGTACTCCATGTTTTCAATAGCATTGTAGATCTCCATGATATCTGTACAGTGAGGTTTACTGTGGCCGGGGAGAAAAAAACAAGAGCAAAGAAAGTTCTTTAAATTACAGAGCAAAACATAAATATGACAAAGGGATCTTCACTAAAGACCAACCTTATGAACTTCAGAAGAACATTCGTTATGATTTTTGCAGACTCTGCAATCTTGCTGCGGGGCTCATTAAAAGTCTTGGCATTTTGTTCAATGTGTTTAACATCCCAGATCAGTGCAGACAATCTCCTAAAAACCCCAGGACATGTTAAAACACACCAAAAATAGGCACATAGACTAATGACTTAAAACATGAAATAATAATAAAAATAAAGCATTCAAACGCTCATTCACTTATTCCATTTTCTTTCTGTGGAACATAAGCTATTTTGAAGAATGATCGACCTGCTCTTTTCCGTACAAAATTTTTTTCCTAACCGTAGTGAGTCCAATCGGGTTAACATGCATGCATGTTCAAGCTTCTGCAAAAACCAACAAAGTTTCTTCTTGCATGTCAAGCAAGTACAGACGAGCTGCCAGTGACAATATTTGATGATTGATCAAGGTTTATATGAATAAAAACCTTTTTATATGCATAAAAGCCTAAATTAAATCTGTTCATATGAAGTGTCTCTTTAGCAGATCTGAATTAAACCACTCAATTCATTTAAAATGCTGACAACTGAACTTTGAGTCAAAATCTTGGTGGTATAGACTTTCAATTGAGAGACAGGAATCACTCAGGTTACATAAAAAAATAAATAAATAAATATAATTATATATAGATTATATATATATGTGGAAAAGAGCAACATGAACATTCTTCAAAATTTCATGAATGTCTTATGGGTTATGTGGAAAAGAGCAACATGAACATTCTTCAAAATTTCTACTTTTGTGTGCCATGAAACAAAGACTTTCATACAGGCTTAGAAAAGTTATGGGGATGAGAGTGAATGGTGAGCATTTTTGATTTTTAGGTGGACTACATCTATTAAGCTACAAACCTGTAGAAGTTGTGCTTGAGCCGCAGTTTGATGGTGTTAAGGTCGGTGGGATATGCAATGATAGCACAATATGTAGGATACTGAATGAGGTCGACCGGACCAGAGAAAGGTGCCACGATATCTGTTGAAAAGGACTTCATATGTCAGAGGTTCACATTTAACGGGTTATTTCACAGAAAAGTGTTAATTTCTGTTATTATTTATTCACCCTCATATCCATCATTAATCTTTGGACATAGACAATGGACTACTGTCAAAATCAGCTGTGCTAAAAGAAAACTCCTCTCTCTCTACATAATCCATTCTCAAAGGAAGAAGTTTTTTTGTTTGTCAAGTGTTAAACAAGAGTTCACAAGAGTGTACATGTAAAACTAAATTGTTCTGCGAGTCATTGTTATGATTGACAGTAGTGAAACTCTAGCAATGGACGGAATGAACTATGACAAGCCGCGATGTCAAAAATAAACCTGTACATTAAGTGATTCAGATACAAAATTCAGAGGAACGAAAAACTACAGCAGCAAGTCTGTATTGACAATGTATTTAGCAGCTTCTTCTACAATTAAAGCTAAACCTAACATATATTAGTTTTTAGAACATTCTTCAAATTTTCTACTTTTGTGTGCCATGAAACAAAGACTTTCATACAGGCTTAGAAAAGTTATGGGGATGAGTGAATGGTGAGCATTTTGATTTTTAGGTGGACTACATCTATTAAGCTACAAACCTGTAGAAGTTGTGCTTGAGCCGCAGTTTGATGGTGTTAAGGTCGGTGGGATATGCAATGATAGGCACAATATGTAGGATACTGAATGAGGTCGACGCGTACCGGACCGAGAGAAAGGTGCCACCAGATATCTGTTGAAAAGGACTTCATATGTCAGAGGTTCACATTTAACGGGTTATTTCACAGAAAAGTGTTAATTTCTGTTATTATTTATTCACCCTCATATCCATCATTAATCTTTGGACACAATGGACTACTGTCAAAATCAGCTGTGCTAAAAGAAAATCACTCTCTCTACATAATCCATTCTCAAACTGAAGAAGTTTTTTGTTTGTCAAGAGTGTAAACAAGAGTTCACAAGAGTGTAAAA